>NW_024069005.1:0-81996 GCF_009389715.1 Phoenix dactylifera | reverse complement strand
AGTGGCTAGTTGACCTCTAGCTTCTACCCATCTAATCTATGGTGAATTGCCAATCCACCAAGCAACAAGGCCTAGTAATCAGTAATGATCAAAGTCGATCGCAACTCTATCAATTAATTTCTTTTCCTCCTTTACGACATGATGCAAATAAAAAAAAAATAGAGGGTCAAGGTATGTCAATTTGGCTCTTATACTAATATAATTCTATTGGATAGGAGTTCGGAGGATCTCATCACTAGATCTCCGAAAACGTGAAGAGCAACAAAAGACTTCAACTCCAACTTCAGCTCCAAATCTCATAGGGACCAAAAGTTAATTTTTATATTTTTTAGAAAATGAAAAGCCAAAAAAATTTAGATCCTTTTTGAGAGGAGAAATTATTAGGTAGGCATGTCCACCAGAGATCTAGGGCAAAATTATTTTAGATGGATTCTATTGTCGTTGAATCTAGACCAAAGTTGGAGAATAGCTCAGATGACCCTAAGATCAGCAGGAACCAAGCTGAACCGACTGGCCTAAGTGGGGATAGCTGGTTTTCTTTGGGGATGATCTGCAAGAAGTCCACTTGCCAGAGAGTTTCCAACGGAGGATTTCTAATGCCTAAGTTAGGATAGAAAAGTAACCTTATAGAGGAGAGAAATTTCAAAAGAGTTGAGTTCTCTGTGAATGATATCACCTACTTGAGGTTCTCTGGGCTATTCCTTTATATAGGGCAGCCTGTTTTGTTATTACCTGACCAAATGTGACGTGTACCAGTGGTGAGGTGTACGTCTACGGAATAGGCATCGCCCGTGTAGGCTGCGTACGATCCTGATTGTACGCCGATTGTAGTGCTGCCACAACCATGGGTTGCCAGAACCATCAGTTGTTATTGGCACATGTCGATTGGTGATGAGAGCACAAAAGTGCGATCTACACATTACTTAAATTAGCATTATTGCTAACAAATAATGATAACAGTGCTGCATTAATATTTTATTTTTGTTGGGTGCAGGTGATCGTAAATCAAGTTGAAATGTGCATCGGGTCCAAAAATATGCATCACCGCAGGTGACCAGCCAACCGCATGGGTCGACCCCAGTTGCATACTAGGAGGAGGTCAAGTTCAGCCGTCTACTTCGTTGCAGCTTCAGTCTTTTGCAAGCCGGCATCTATTCATCGTCTCCGCCTGCGTGGAAGAAATGAGCATTCTCTTCTTTCCCCCATTTCAAAGGCTTTTGGAGTTCACTCATCCCAGCCGTCACCCCCGCATCAGCTGCCACGTCCGAAGACCCTTTCTCCCCGCTCTTGGAACCCGCAATCAGGTCATCCCAGTTCACAGCGCCAGCGTGGAAGAGCGCGATCCATCCGGGCGTCTTCCGAATTTGCGACCCCAAGGAACTGTTTTCCGTCTTCTCTGCGCCAGCAACCCACAGCACATCATCCGAATCCATGCATTCATCCCCGCGAAGCTTCCCAGTCCGCATGCAGCTCATCAACTCGTGATCAGTCCACGCGTCCCAGCATCCCTGCTATCCGTTGCGCTTCTCCCATCCGAGTCCGAAGATCCCAGCATCCCATGATCTTCAACTTCTCCCAGATCCCGCACGCGTCCGCATCCAAGATTCCAGCAAAGATCTCAGCTTCCTTCCGCTTCTCCCGCAGGTGTCCGTGATCCAGTTTCCACACCTCAAACTTCTTCCGAGATCCCAGCTTCTGTGATCATCTTCCCAGCTCCGCGTGCATCCCGCGAAGATCGCGATCCATCCAGCGTCCGATTCTTCCGGATCCACAGTTTCATCCTTCCGTCCGCGAGCATCTCTAGCCGTCCACGTCCATCCCCTTCTCCCGGGATTTCATCTCATCCGGCCATCTCCACCGCATGTCCCTCTCGGCTGGGAAGGGAAGGGAGGCTCTCGGGGGTTTAAAAGAGAGGAAACAGAGGAGCTGGCGATTGAATGAAAGAAAAGAAGAAAGGGAAACAGGGGAGCCCCTGTTTCCGAAAAAGAAAAAAAGAAAGAAAATGAAAGGGGGATTAATGTTTTCAATGAGTGGCTAATTTCTTAGGGAGGGAGATGGAGGAACCTTTGATGTATTGCTCTTTGAAGTAAACTCTAAACTTTTGCCTTGAATGAATTATATTTACTGATAAGTTTTTGATCCATGCATAGTTATTTCGTAGATAGCACTTTAATGGATTATGATTATTGATATATGGATTGCTTTAGTATTTAATTCGTCGTAGACGTAGAAAGCACGACGAATGCTTTGAAATTGAGTTCATATGTTCATGAAACATATACCATGATTAGATCTATCCTACAATTCATTTTTAATCAAGAACCATAGAGTTTATTTCTTGGATGCAATATCATCAAGGGGGATTCCAGATCCCTACCATCTTTATTTCATAGAACTTTGTTTATTGATATATTATTTTCTGCTTTTAATTTCTGAAATTAAAACATCATTTTGATCCATAAATTTATTGAATTAATTAATCTGAAATTATACTAAGTAATCTCATACATATTTCGTTCCCTGAGGATTCGACCTCGGACTTCGAGAATTTACTACTTGTGCGATTCTCCTGCACTTGGGAGAACAATTTTATTTTTGCATCAATTGGTTCCTTGACTAGTTGGCTTCTTGGGTAGGGATGAAGTTGTCTAATTCGAGATACTTTCAGTCTTCGTCAGTTGGTGTCGAATGGCTCCACGGCTAGTCGGCTTCTTGGCTAGATCTGAAGTCATCCACCTTTGTTTATACCAAGATCAAAGAGGTCAGTCCGGTCCGAGGTTGTGGTGTCCAATATTTCTCTCATCACTTGTCCCTCATTTTCGAGGATGAGTTGCATTTCAGTTTGGGTGACTGAAGTCACGTTGTCACCTCGATCAAGGATAGAACTTTTGTCAGAGGGCAATAAATATGTTGATTGGTCTTCAAAGCGACAACATATTTAGGCTATCCTGAGGCGCCATCATTACCGGGTTGTCCCAAGGCACCATTAATGTAGCGATCCTGGTAAACTGTTCGTGCCTTATCTCGAGCTGACCTGTGGCTTAATCTGCCTAGCATTTTGATTAGGGTCGTTCATGCTTCTATATAAGGGCAGCCCCTCTCCTCAGCTTACAATCTTTACTTCATTTGCTCCTCTGCCAGAGTGCTTACATTTTTAAGCTTCCGGGTGGTGCTCTGACGAGGCCTCCATCTTTCAGCACCGATGCTTTCTATGCTACTCGATTTTTGGTAGGTACTTTGCTCAGCGCTGCTCGACCCTTTCTTTGTCTTCTCCTTTGTCCTTCTCTATGTCTCTCCCACCATAAGTGATGCTGAGGTTAACGCCTCATATTGGAGTTGGTCGTCAGACCACTCTCCTTAGGCTCAGCAGCCATCACCTCCGACTAAGTCCAAGGTTTGATCGAGCTTAGGCTACGAGGTGTCCGTCCTCACACAAGAGGAGATGGACCTCGTCCGAACCTAGAACTTGATTCCTTCTGAGTTCATCTTTGAGCATGCCGGTCCTAACGACCTGGTTAGACCTCCTCCTTCTCGGCTCGGCCTATACAAGGAGACTCTTAGGGCTGGGTTGAGACTTTCCTTCCACCCCTTCTTTATCCAGATGATGAGGGTCTATACCCTCATTCCAACCCAACTTGTCCCGAACTTTGGGCAGATTCTCACCAGCTTTCTTACTCTTTGTCTTCTTTGGAACATTCCAGTCTTGGTTTCACTTTTTTGGAGATGCTTCACTCTAAAGAGATCCTCAAAATAGTAGGTGGTGGTACTTTTCTTCTTGGAAAGGCCACTAGTTGATCCAAGATACTCTCTCTTCCATTCAAGGATGGAAATGGAGATTCTTCTTTATTACCTCCAAGTAGCCCTAGCAGTTTGAAACCATATGGAGGACACCTTAAAGATCTATGAATCGGCCCCGAAGTTCTCTGACGATGATCAAGGATCCTTGGACAAACTTCTCAAGTCTTTCCCTAAGATTCCTGCCTTGCAGGAGTTGTTGTCTGAGGAGATGCTGACCAACATGGATTAAGCTCGGCCGACCCCTAGGATAAGTTTTTTTCTGAATTTTTTCTCTTTTCACCTCATCACATTGTTTTCTGACCTTGTTCTCGATTTTACAGCTGTCACAGCGATGAAGACCGATATGGCAGTGATCCACAAGAAGATCTGGAAGAGGGCGGCTGTAGCATCCGGGTGAAACCCCCCAAAGAAAAAAGAAGTCGAGGCAAGAATCCTCATCGACCCCTACTGCTGAAGCTACCATCGAGGTCGCTGCGGAAGCTACCACCGAGGCCTTGATTCCTGAGGTCTCCCCCAAGGTGCCAGTACCTCGAAGGGAGATTGTGGAGCTCGACCTCAAGGTCAATATTATGTTGTCGATCAGGTCAACACATTTGGAGGGGGTCGTCCTTGCACAACCTTCTGCTGCTGCCATGTTTTCCTGCCAGTTGTCCTCCAAGGCTTATGCCTCGACTTATGCCTCAGCTCAGTCAGGCCCAAGCTCGTCCGCTCTAGTTAAGGAGGGCCCTTCATCTCCGGCCTGTGCCTCTAGGACCTACATCTTGAGGTGGTCAGTTCAAGAGTTTGATTCAACTTCGTTGTCCCTCAGGGTGGCAAAGAAGATGGTCCGAGCTATGCAGCTCCAGGCCAACAGGGAGATCATGTGCTCCATCAGCATCAGCGAGTTGTTTAATAGGACCTTCACCTCGGTCATCCAGGTAGGCTTCTAACTTAAAAATCTTCACTAAGTTGTTTACTTAGGTATATAATCCTTTTTCTTCTTTTCAACATGCTCATGAGGTCGGCTACATGTATGAGTCGATCATGACGCTCACGAGGCATGGCTTGGACCTCAAGACGAGGTGGGAGGTTGCCGAGGAGTTGGCCCAACATGCCGAGGAGTGGGCCTAGTAGGCCAAGAAAAGGGCGAAGGTGGTTGAAGACAAGATCGAGTCGGTGGAAGCCCATGCCTTGACTTCGTGGACTCAGAAAAAAATAAGGAGAGCCAACTATCCACAGATAGGGAGGCCTTTAGAGCTATCGAGGAGCGAGCCACAGAGCTTTCTGCAAAGCTGGTCTAGGCTGAGTATAAGCCAACGAGGCCTAGAGATTTTGTTATCTGAGCCGAGGGGAAGGTCGTCGAGGCCAAGGAGCTCATCATCCAAGCCACACAGAGGGATGACAAAGTGGTCGAGGAATACCTCTCCTCGAACTAGTTCAAGCATGAGTATGAGGAGAATATGACCGATGCTTTTGCGAAAGGGCTTTGAGGAATACCGAGCTCGGGCCGAGCTACTCTCCCCAGGGATGGACTTGTTCATCCTTCAACTTGACTTTGGCAAAGAAAGCAAAAAGGATAGTGAAGGTGGCGAAGGCAGCAAGGGCAGAGGAGGCAGCAAGGGCGATGGCAAGAACAGGCCTTGATGTACTTGATTTTACCTAGGTTGATGTACATCTCTTTTTGCCTGGCCTTTGTCAAGGTTAATATATATATTCAAAAGTAATAAAAGTAAAGAATTTTTCAAAGTACCTAACTTCAGTTTTGCTTGTGTTGTCTACTCTTTACTTGAGTTCAGGTTGTTGCACCGAACTTTTCTTTGATGTTTCTTCTTATATTCAATTCTAACTAGAGGATCGGCAGAGATTTTTGGCCTATCTTGGGCTCCTCGGTCAATCTTTCCAAAGAAGGTCTTCGAAGGAATTCCTATGAGCTTGGCTTTAGGAAGTCCTAGGTTGGCCTAGGGTGTCTCCTTAGTTGATCTATATGGAGTTCGTCTCTAGAGGAATCTAAGTGAACTCGGCTTGAATAGGTTCCAGGTCGGCCTAGATGTCTCCTTAGTTGGCCTCTCCAAAGTTCGTCTCTAGAGAAATTTCGAGTGAGCTCGGCTGAGGAGGTCTCAGGTCAGGCTAGGGTATCTCCTTGGTTGGCCTCTCTGGAGTTCATCTCTGGAGGAATTCCGAGTGATCTTGACTTGAGGAGGTCCCAAGTTAGCTCGAGATGTCTTCTTGGAGTCAGTTTCTTACCAGACTATCATTGACCTCAGAGGTCTTAGGTTGGGGCCCAGATCTTCTCAAGATGTCCAGAGTCAAATATGTTTGTCATAATTGTTCGATCTAAAAGACACACAACAAAATAATTTTATTAAAAATAAGTTCGGACTATAATGAACCTTACTGATAATAGATGCATGCAAAGATTGTTTGAGTTCCAAATCTATGAAATTGGAGTGTTGTCAAGATGCTCCAGCCTATACACTCCCGGTCGCACCACTTCGGCCCCTTGGTATGGGCCTTCCCAATTTGGGCTCACATTTTTGAGCTCTCCTGATTGGGAGGGTTTGGTCTTTCTTAAGACAAGATTGCTAGTTTGGAAGAACTTACCTTCGGCCCTTATGTTATAGTACCAAGTTGTTTTCCATTGGTACGTCGCCATGTAGATTTGAGTTTGCCCTCTGGTTTTCTTTAGTAGATTGAGGTTAGCTTGGAGCCGATCCAAATTTGTTTGGTCATCGAAGCTTTCCACCCAAAGTGACGAAAGTTCGATCTCCAGTGGGATCCCTACCTCCATTCTAAAAGCAAGGTTGAAGGGTGTCCCCCCAGTGGGAACTCGAGACGTGGTTCGTTATGCCCACAAGACACTATAGAGCTCTTCAGCCCATAGTCCCTTTGCTTGGTCCAGTTTTGCCTTCAGTCCCTATAGGATTGGGGGTGCGCCACTAAAGTTAACTAATGATCGATGCCAAGCTCAGTGAGGAACTCTTTGAATCGGGCATTTTCGAATTGATGCCCGTTATTGGTGATGATCACCCAAGGAAGTCCGAACATACAAATTATGGCCTTCCAGACAAAGTCTTGAGCTTTCACGTTGGTAATCCAGGCCATTGGTTTGGGCTTCTACGTATTTGAAAAAGTAATCCACTTGCTACAAAAGGAGACGACGCTACTTGGTTGCCATTAGGAAAAGGTCTGAGAAAATTGATTCCCCCACTGTGCAAAATGGACAAGGGCCCTAATCGGCCGCATCTCTTCACGGAGGATGCTTGCATGGAGTTGACATCGGTCGCATCTCTTGACGAGGTTAGCCTCATCCTTCTGTAGGGCCGGCCAGTAGTATTCTTGCCACAAGATTTTGTAGGCCAAAGAACTACCCCCAAGGTAATTACCACAGATCCCTCAAGCACTTCACGATGTGCATAATCTTCCTCGATTGGATGGAGGCATTAGAGGAGCAACAATAAAAATGATCTCTGATATAACTTGTCTTCGACTTGAGCATAGTGGGAGGCTTGTAGCTTTATCCGGCGAGCTCTAGCCTAGTCCATAGAAAATTTTTCGTCCTTCAAGAAATCGACGAGGGGATTTATCTAACTTAGCTCATCTCACCAGTAGTGTTCATCATGACCTCGAGCTCGTCGATTGCTCGACATCTCTAGGACTTCGAGTATGTAGCTTTGGTCTGGTTGGTAGTCTCTGAGGTGGCCTATTTTGACAATAATCAGCCCTTGCATTCTTCGTCCGAGAAATCTGTTATATTTCAAACTTATGTATGGTGAAGGTGATGTCCTTTACCTCTTGTAGATATGAGATCATCGATGGTCCCCGAGATTTGAATTCTTTGTGAACTTGGTGAACGACCAATTATGAGTCTTTAAAGACCTTCAGGCCGCTCGATCTCGAGCTCTTTGGAAGCTTGAGCCCAATAATGAGAGCTTCATATTCGGCCTTGATTATTTGAGGTCGAGAGCTTCGAATCCCAGAGCGTGATTCTCCATCTAGGCTGGTAAGAATGAGCCCAACCTCACAATCCCACGGGCCTAATGACCCATCTACGTGCAGGATTCACGGCTTGTCTGTGGTTTTCATTTTGGGGAGCTCGAAAGGATCTTTATTAGGGATGGTGTATTCTACCAGAAAGTCTGCTAACACTTATGCTTTGAAGGATGACGAGGGTCTATACTCTAGGTCGAATTTTTTAGCTCCACTGTCCACTTTGTTGGCCGACCTTTGTTTTTCAACTTTTTCATAATATGCCTACTGCCTGGTCGGTTAGGATTGTCACTGAATGGCCTAAAAATATAGCCGAAGCTTCCGAGCTAAGATGATAAGGATGTTGACCGTCTTCTCCCAATTTGGAATATCTGGTCTCAGCATCTCGCAGAATCCAACTTGTGTAGTAGATCGATTTCTGGTATGTTTCTTCTTCTCACACCAGGACTAAACTCACAACAGAAGGAGTAATGGCTAAATACAAGTAAAACATTTCTTCGACTTATGGCTTGGTTAGGAGAGGCGATGTTAAGGTACTTCTTTAGTAGGTCGAAGGCCTCTTGACACTCTTCGGTCCATTGAAAAGTTCTTCTGATGCTTCAAGGCCTTGAAGAATGGAAGGCAACACTCCGCCAATCTAAAGACAAACCTTGCCAGTGCAGTGACCCGTCTAGTCAGGCGCTGAACTTCTTTGACGGTCTGTGGGAACTGCATGTTCCTGTACTGCTCAGATTTTCTCCGAGGTGACTCCGAAGACACACTTTATCGAATTGAGCATCATTTGGTACCTTTCGAGGGTCGCAAAACATTTTCTCTAGGTCGTCCATGTGCTGCCCTATTGCTCGTCTTTTCACGAGTATGTCGTCGACATACACCTCCATGTTTTGGCCAATTTGCTCCTTGAAGATCATATTGACGAGGTGTTGGTAAGTTGCTCCTGCATTCTTTAAGCCAAAAGGTATACTTGTAGTAGCAGAGGCCCTGCTAGTGAGAAAGGCTATTTTCTTTTTGTCTTGAGTCCCATTTTAATCTAGTTGTACCCAGAGAATGCATCCATAAAGGTTAGCAACTGATGTCCAAGGTTGCATCTATAGACCAATCCTCGAGAGCTGATTCAATTCAAGTATGTGTATGCAAACTCGCCATTTTTATTAGCGTTTTTCACAAATACCATGTTGGTTAACCAATCGGAATAGTTCACCTGCGACCATTTCGTGCGCTTTGATCCATTTCCCGATCTAATTCATCCGATAATGTACCTACAACAAAGTTGACCTTCAAGAGTTTGTCAACTTCTTGGTCAATGATTTGTTGTCTTTCTACGGTGAAAGTTTTCTTCTTCTGCCGCATAGGTCGGTGAGTCAGGTCCACGTTAAGCCTGTGAACCATCACCTCATAGCCTATACCTGATATGTTAGTAGCCGACTAAGCAAAAAACATCTGCATTGATGTGGAGAAAGTTGATTACTTTGTGTCAGTTTTCTTCACTTAAGTTGGAGTTGATTTAAATTGTTCTGTCAGGCTCATCTTTCTTTAAGGGGACCTGAACCAACTCTTTGGCCAATTCTCCTTGTTGCTCCTTCAATTCGTCCATTGTGTCCAATCCTATCGGTGGAATTTCTACCTTTATTTTTTCTTGAGGGTGGTCATGTAACATTGACGAACCATCATTTAGTCACCTCGTATTTCTCCCACCCGCTCTCTGTGGAGAAATTACATGAGCAAGTGGATAGGTAGATACCATAGCTCGGAAAGCATTCAGACCAGGTCAGCCCAAAATTGCGTTGTAGGCTGAGGGGACACGAACCAACCAGAAAGTTAAGACTCAAAGTGTTACTTCGAGGCTCTTGTCCTGCGGCGACCGGGCAAATTGATCATGCCTTCCATAGGAGCCGACTCTCCTAAGAAGCTGATGAGGAGTATGTTGACTTTTCAGAGTTATTCAAAAGGTAGTTTCAATCTTTGAAAAGCATCGTAGAATAATATATCGGTGGAACTTCATTATCAACAAGTATTCTTTTTATGTCGTATTTTGCGATAGAAAGAGAAATAACTATAGCGTCATCATGAGGACTCTATACTCCTCCTAAGTCGGTGTCATAAAAGAAGATGATGTCTCTTGTGCATTGTTTCTTTGGGGCAGCTTCGACCTCTTAAGGCTCGTTAGGACTGCTAACAATCATGTTGATGACTCCAGCAATTAGACAATTGTCAATCGGCTCCTAGGACGGCAGATCAGAGGCTAAGACTGGCACTTCTCGATCATGTCGAGCATGGACATATCGATCCAATCGTCCACGTCGAATGAATGCCTTAATCTCATCCTTGAGCTGGAGGCACTCCTTAGTGTCATGGCCATGGTCTCAGTGGAAGCGGTAGTATTTTCTCTTGTCTCTCTTGTCGTCGGGGCTTTCATTCGATGCAGAGGGCGCAGGTAGCATCAGCCTTCAATCTCCATAAGAATTTTGAGTCGTTGAGACAGTAAGAGAAGTGTACCTTTCAAACTTTCGAGGAGGGCTATTGGGCCATCATGAGCTCTTTGTGGGTACAGTGTGGCGTATCCAAAGTAAGGAATGCAAGAAACTGCAGTGAAAATAGTGTAAGGGTCAACTCATGCTGTTAATGAGTCGACCCTTGAAGAGCAAGGGTCGACTCATGCTGTTAATGAGTCGACTCCTGAAGAGCAAGGGTCGACTCATGCTGTTTAAAGGGTCGATCCCTGAAGAGCAAGGGTCGACTTATGCTGTTAAAGGGTCGACCCCTAGTCTGTTTTAGATTTTGGTAGAGATGGTATTTGGACTTCTACTTGCTTAAGACTCTAGTATTTGGGTCTTGAGGGGGCTAACTATTATTGGGCTAGGTTTAGGCTCAAAGGGAGAGAGAGCATACAAGTCATGGGTGTACATGGGTTTGGGTTGAGTGCTTTCTCACATGATTTAGCCTAGAGAGATTTTGGATTTGAGTCATGATTAACCATGTATATATACACTGACGTATTTTTGTGTATGGATGGAATGAAATCAGATGATACTCCTTTCTTCGTGAAAATCCTATTCTCTTCTCCTCTCTTCCTCTTATGCACGTAAGCCGCCGTCCCCCAAGAAACTTAGGCCATAAGGAAGAAGATTCTATTTCCGCTTGGCTCTTGTTCTCCTCCACCATCAAAGAACCAGTGATCCATGCCTCTAACAGCGAAAGGAAGTCTCCAAGTGCTATGGTTTGAGGCGGTTCATCTTCTTAAAATTGGGATCAGATCCGTTAAGTCTCCTTACACTTTTTTCATGCCAAGGTGAAGCACTCCTTGATTCACCTCCCTCCCTGCGCCTCCTTTTGCCTCCTCAAGGAGGTTCTAGCCAGCGGACTCACGATGGAAGGCCATAGCTTCCTCCGTGTTGGCATACTTGTCTGTCCATGCCAATATTTTGGCAAAGTCAGTGAAGAAGTACTTCTCAAAGGAGAAGAGAAAGTGTGACAGATATAGGCTGCTCTTCATCGTTAACATTGCAACTGACTGATCAAGGTCGCGAACTTTCAATGTTACTTTCAATGTTGCTTGATGTCGAGTAGTGTGTTGGAGCCGCAGTGCCTGTCTTCAGCCAGAGATGAAGTGCAAAGCGAAGAGGTGCTAGAGATGCTCGAACGAGTAGATGGATTTAGGCCGAAGTCTTGAGGACTAGAGTTGAGCGACCTTGCGAAGAGTTGCAGAAAAGGCCTTGCGAAGCACAGCATTAGTAGCCCCATGCAACATCATTTAGAGCTTTGAAGCTCTCCAAATGATCCAGAGAATCCGAGGTGCCATCATACAACTCTACTTATGACATCTTGAACCCAGGGTCGGCCTAATTCTTAGGCGACTTAGGCGGTCGTCTAAGGCCCTAGCCCAAAAAAGGCCCATCGCAGGAAAGATCTTAAAGACAAAATAGAAAGAAAAAAAGGCTCTCTGTAAGTTCGCCTTAGATCGCCCACTGCAGAGAAGGCCTGAAAGATAAACGGCCTTAGCCCCCAAATACATTGGGCCGCTCCTGCTTGAACCGAGGTGGGATCTATTCCTTCATGATATGATGGGTGAAGGGGGGCTTCAAGGAGAAGTTAAGGTTATTGCTCACCGTCAGTGCATGTCCTCTAAGGGCTTGAGTCTTTCAATCCATCTCTTTGATTCTTATATTGAGGTCGACGTCCCGCTGGAGCGGGGGCTCCACATGGCGAGAAGGCGTGAGGCTTAGTGTGGAGTCCTTGCCATAATGGGACTTTGATATGCCGCTTTCCATCATGGCTAGGACTTTCTCGTCAGGTGTGATGACTCTAACAAAATTGCTCTAAGTCTTGGCGTCGAGAGTGATGACTGACTAGGCACAATATGGTGTGCTGGTCGCTGAAAATAGTGGCTGGTGTGAGTTAATTCTAGCCGGATCGGTTTCAATCGTGCAGCTTGATGTTGCAAGCCCTAAACTGCCACGGTTAGAGTCTGCACCTGTTGTAATGAGCATGTTGAACTATTTATTATCACAAGTGCAGGGGGTTGCATCGGCAGAGCAAGGTTTCGGGCTCTATAGAGATTCTCGCGAGGTCTGGAGCATGACATTGCGAGGCATGAGACAACCATGTGCTCCTCGCAACCTCATGCTAACTGTTTTTTCCTCTAATTGATATCAATATAGTTGGGGGGTGGGCCATTATTCTATTGCTAGTTTGTTGCTGCTTGAATTCGAACCGAGGTCGGAGCATAGCTTGGATGCCCTAAGGTCGGCAGGGAGCTGAGCTGAACCGGTGGCTGAAGTAGGGATAGCTGCTCTCCTATAGGGATAAATTGCAAGAAGTCTGCTTGCTGGAGAGCTTTCGGTGAGGGACCCTTTGATGTCTAAGTTAGGATAGAGAAGCAACAATATATAAGAGAGAGATTTTAGTAGAATTGAGATCTTTGTGAATGATATCGCCTACTTAAGGTCTCTTGGGCTATCCTTTTATATAGGGCAGCTTGTTTTGTCATTACCTGACCTGATGTGATCTGCACTAGTGGTCAGGTCAATGTATACGGTCCGGGCGTCGCTTTGTGTAGGCAATGTATAGCCCTGACCACGCACCGATTGCAGCAGTATTGCCATAGCCGCGGGCTGCCAAAACTGTTAGTTATTTTTGGCTGCTCGACTAAATCTGAAGTCATCTACATCAGTTTATACCGAGATCAGAGAGGTCAGTTCAGTCTGAGATCGACGTGTCCGATATTTCCCTCATCAGATTCATTTCACGTTAAGTCTATGATGGATCTGATCCATTTACTAATTTCTTTCTTGAGAGAGAACTAGATACTAAAATAATATTTCAACTAATATAATAGAACCAAAAGTATTAAAAATATATAATACCGGTATATCTTTGTTACATTTACACAAAAATAAATATATAAATATGTCTTCATAGAGCTGAGTGATAATTTACCACAAGGACCATTACCTATGCAATCTTGGCCCAATAACTTACTGAGCTCAATTCACAATATCTCTAGCATGGCCCCAATAATTCAGGTTCGATACAGGTTTGACTTGCCCCGTGGCTGGGGACATGGCCCTTTACGAGGTGATGACATGAGAACTCGGAATCCTTCGAGCGTACTTCTGAAAAAGGTCCATGGGGCCCACACCTTGAATGAAAAGAGCCGGGTCAAAGGTGGCGGCCTGGCCGCTGGGATACGCATAACGTTTCATCAGTCATCGTCTTTTAAAATTTTAACTATGTAAATCGAATTTTTGAACAAAATTGATCTGACAGGTTCGACCGATTCCTTAGGAATAAAATCTATCATACAAAATATTTTTTTTTTTTTTTGAGAAAAGAAAACATACTTACTAATTAATTTCTTTTAAATTTCAACATTTCCATTTTTAAACATAGTGCTAGAAAAATCAAATATAAACATTATCTAGACAAGAATAGGAAGTCATACAGACCACAAGAGGCATCACATACCATCATCATTTTCTGGCCAAGATTTTTCTTATGCAATCGTTCAGTGGCTGTAATTGACTTCTTTTATAGAGGGTTGAAAGTAATTTTCATATTATTTATTTCGATACTTTCTCCCAAAATAAATATATACGTAATTGAACAAATGGATGTGCACTTATGGATTGACCGTCATTTTATATTTAATCTTGAAATATCAACTTCGTTCACTTGATTTTGATATATCTTTAATAGGCATTCTTATTTAGTCCTTATTTTATATATATATATATATATTATATATATATTATATTGGTAAGATAAGATATTCTATCCGACTATATATATATATATATATATATTGGTAAGATAAGATATTCTATCCGACTATCCTGCTCGCATCATATCTTTTGTATATGGCAACCCTATGGTAACGTTGCCTTCTTTTGGCTATAACATTTATGACTCTGAGATCGAGATACCGTTGTCTTCTTTTGGCTCTTAATTTCCACGCAACCATACCGACATCGCATCCCCGAGAGAGGAGAAAGAGAGAGAGAGAGAGAGAGATGGGGAGCGCTTGCCAAGAACATGGTGATGGCTTCCATTGCTCTAACAATAGGTTCTCCAATGTTTTCCAAGCCAATGAGACCGCCGGCAAAGTCATCACTTGTAAAGGTATCAAGTCTCTCTCTCTCTCTCTCTCTCTCTCTCTCTCCTCTCTCTCTCTCTCTCTCTCTCTCTCTCTCTGTGGGTTTGTGTGTGCTAAATCTAAATGTTTCTTAATCTTTTTTACTGGGTGAAGCTGCGGTTGGTATGGGGTCCAGAAGAACCCCTCGTGATAGAAGAGGTGCAAGTAGAGCCCCCTCAAAAAATGGAGGTCCGGATCAAGATCCTCTTCACTTCCATCTGTCACACCGATCTCGGTGCTTGGAAAGGCCTGGTATTGTCCTATAATTCTAACTAAAAGAAAACACCAATCTCCTTTCATACTAATTTACCAAAAACTATATATGTTATCATACATCAGATATTTCTCTCCTCATCTTCATACTTCCTTCAATTAATTTGCATCTATTTTTTCTCTCCATGCTTTTCTTGTTGCTTGTCTCCCTCCTCCTGTGATACCAGAATGAGATGCAACGTGTATACCCTCGAATCCTTGGCCACGAGGCAGCCGGGTAAGCAAATTAGCTTAATATATATATATATATATATATATATATATATATATATATATATATATATATATATATATATATATAACAACGTATTATAAATACATGACGTTCTTAAATTTAATGTGAGGCTTGGCTGCATGCGGACAGGGTGGTGGAAAGCGTGGGGGAGGGCGTGGAAGACTTGAAGGAGGGGGATCATGTGGTTCCCATCTTCAACGGGGAGTGCGGCAAGTGCACCCACTGTGAGTCCCCCATGACCAACCTGTGTGCCCGGTTCCGGGTGGATCCCTTCAAGAGCACCATGGCCGGCGACGGCCGAACCAGGTTCTCCGTCATCAACCGGGCCGGGGAGCGCCGCCCCATCTACCACTTCCTCAACACCTCCACCTTCACCGAGTTTACGGTGCTCGACTCTGCCTGCGTCGTTAAAGTTAACCCCATGGCGCCCCTCCGAAGGATGTGCTTGCTTAGCTGTGGCATTTCCACAGGTACGCCACGACCTTGATCAGTTAGTTGATCCGTCTTGGCTAGAAGCCAATCACCAGTTAAAACAGCCCTTTTTTTCATGTCATATATACTGCATATAAAATGGGCGAACTAATTACTTAGGCCCTTTTTGGAAGAGCTTTTGAAGGTCAAAAATACTTTTTCGCCTTCCAAAAGTATTTTTAGATGAAATAGGAGTGTTTAGTAAAAAAAATTCGAAAAACTCTAAAAACAACTTTGAGGAAGAAACTCCAATTTCGAGCTTTTTAGAAAAGCATATTTTGGCTCGGTCGAAAAGCTTTTTTTTTTTAACCAAAATACCTGTAATAAAATATAACAATTACACAAAATGTTTCTTTAACAATTGTTTAACCAATTTTATCACCTAACTAGAAAATTTGTTATATTATGAAAAATTAATTTAGGCTAATAATTATAATATTTTATATCTTTATTATTGTATTATACTATAAATATAATATTATATTATACTATATCATAATACATTAATATATTTTGTTAAATAATTTAATATTATATTAAATTATTATGCTATAGTGTATAATATTATATTACTATATTATAATAATATTATATTACATTACAGTAATATTATACTATATCATATATTTATGTATTAATATATATTATATTTTATTATGCTCTGTTGTATAATACTATGCAATGTTTTTTATGGTCATTTTGTTATACCAAAAGTACTTTATTAGTTTGTTTATCAAACACATGTTAAATTGGCACAACACTTTAAAAATATAGTTACTAAATAGCAAACAACTTTTTATAAATGTTCTACTTCAGAAAACTCTACTTCCAAATGCTCTACTGCCAATAGCTCTCCCAAGATGTACTAGATCGATGGAAAAGATGATAAAACTCTTAGTTAATCTCCTTCTATCAATAGAAACATCTGAACTTGCACTTCATCTTAATATGCAACTAGACCATTAATTCGATTGATTTTATATCCTAGTGAGATTATTTTGCTTACACTTGTCATTTTACTTATTACAATCCATATTTTTTTCCAAAACAGAATCTAAATCAACTATTTTTTGCCCCATTGTCCAAGACTCTTGTCCTTTTTATTTTTTTGGGTAACATTATTTTTAATCTGTTTTGCTTTTGAATATTTATTAAACTGAAAGGAGTGGGAGCTGTGTGGAATACTGCAAATCTAAAGGAGGGTTCAACCGTAGCAGTCTTCGGGCTTGGTGCTGTGGGCCTTGCGGTTTGCAATTTCCTACCATATATATAATTTATCAACACATAGATTTGTAGCATTTTCTCTTTTTTGTGGTTGAAAATTTCTAATTATAAAATATTGTGCAGGTTGCAGAAGGTGCCAGACTGAGAGGGGCCTCCGAAGTTATTGGTGTTGACATTAACTTGGAAAAATTTGTGAAAGGTATGTTTTTCTCATGTATGAAAAGACTAGATTAATTTGATGAGAACCTCAATCCTTATGTTAAGAGAGAAAAGATAAATACAGAGTTGGATGATTGAAAAAATCCAATTTAAATGCGTTTCATTTTCTATAAAATCTTATGCCATCAAGTATTTTTCATTAATTAGAAATAAACTAAACATGATTTTGTTGTATTACTTTTCCACTATAGCTTCTATATGCAATAAGTTTTAGATTTTTCCATTATTCTTAGGAGCATAATACCAAGCATTTTAACATTAGTTTTGTTGTTGAGAAATCATTTAGTCTTTACCATGTTCCATGACTGACAAGTTAAAGAGGATAACTTATGAAGATTATGTATTACGTTTTATCCCTTTTCACGGTTGCACCTTCTAAGCACATGATCCCGGCTTTTCACACAAACACATACATACGCATGCATGCATGCACACATGCATACACCTAGACAAACACATCGAGGGAGATTTACTTTTCAGTAATTATGTGTAGATTGTTGCTGTAACATATTAAGTTATAGATTGTTGAATGATCACCTGCTTTGTTCCAACTTGAATTGCTTCAAAGAATTATTCCTTGATGTTACTTTCACAATGCAAGCTTATTCCTTGATTTAAAAGTCAAGCTAGCGTACGAGAGGTTCCTCATCTATCTTTGCTGATCATGTAGGGCGAGAGATGGGCATCACAAAATTTATCAACCCTAAAGACTGCGACAAGCCGGTGAACGAGGTATGATAACCATTTCATTCTCTAACAAGCAATATCCAAATTGGTTGTGCTATAATTAAACCATGACATGTGACTGCTTGCCAGTATTTCCAAGGCTTAAGTATCAAAATTCAAAAAAATTGCAAAGAAAATATTTAAAATGTCATGTTAGTTTTCTAAATTCTTTACAGTGTTCATTCATGAAATTTTGTGAATGCTTTTTAGAGACCATCTCGAACCTCCTTATATGTGATTTCTTTTCACCCGCTTATTTGAACACTATAAAGAGAGATAAAAAGCAAAGAATGCACATATATATACCTCGAAATAGACTATATAAATTTATCTATCCTAAGCTTCTTAGCAGGAAAAAAAAATGAATTTCGATAACAATACAAATTCACCACACTTGCTTGCTTCACACATTGATGGAAATAATGCAGGTGATCAGGGAAATGACGAATGGAGGGGTGGACTACAGCTTCGAGTGTGCGGGAAATCTGGACGTACTCCGTGAAGCTTTCTTGTCAACCCATGACGTACGTTTCGTGCCAATCCCTTTCCTTGGACAAATTGAATTCTGATTCATGCTCATAAATGGCCACCTTTAGATTATAATAGTCATTGCCTGGCCTTCCACGTTGTCAGTACCGTCCATAACTTGAAAGACGGGGAAGCCCAAACCAGGGAATGGAAGCATGAAGACTGGTAGCTTTACTTCCGAGGGACATATGGTTGGTCATCGCCTTCTATCTTCGGCTGAAGATTCCAATGCTTAGTGGATCATGCCCCCTAAACTGACCGGTCTTATTGGACAACGTCAACAAAATATCTGGTCTTGTGTTAGCTAAGGATTAGTCTGCCGGGGATCCGACAAATTATAGCATCGACCGAATTGGCCGACATTAAAGATATATGGATGGAGGGCTACAAATAGTCATAGTTTTGATAGGAAAAGAAAAATGTTGGGAGAGATGACCTAATAATCATGGGAAATATGTAGAGAGAAAAAGAATCGAGGCTCCTAGCCTTTACGACCTAGCTTAATTAGCAATATTTTCTTACGTCGAAGTTTTGTTTTGTAGCATAACATTCAATCTTCTAGAACCTATAGACAAATCATCAAGAGTATGGGGAAATAGAAAAGCATGTTGACTGTTTGACTTGTGATTTTTTCAGTTGCAAGATACGTTTTGAGAAAAATTAAGGTACTTTTATTCGTGATATCTTTCTTAATTGATAATCTTTGCGGAAGTTTTGTTATTTTTTATAAAATTCTTAGATCTCTACCAAGTCCACTTAATTATATTTCTTGCATGAACAGGGATGGGGTTTTACGGTGATTTTAGGGATCCATCCAATACCAAGGTTGTTGCCGTTGCATCCAATGGAGCTTTTTGATGGCCGAAGGATCACTGGAAGTGTCTTTGGCGATTTTAAAGGGAAATCCCAGTTGCCGGATTTTGTGGACAAATATATGAATGGGGTCAGTGTCGCAACCGAAATAAGAACAAATATATTCTTTTTTCATAGCACATATACTATGTATATATGGGTGCCAATAGATTGGGCCGGACCGGGTCGGGCCTAGTCCCGAAGCAAGCAGGAGGTTTGAACCTCAGAACGGAGCCTGGCCTCGCCTGGATTTGGCCTGAAGGTGACAAGCCCGACTCCGAGCTAATTCGGTGTGTGCTCTCAGGCTGGGCCATCCCAAAGAGCCCTTAATGTTTTCACCTTTAGGTGGCCCAGGTCCAGCCTGAGATTTGACCGGGCTTCAATATCCAAGCCCAAGCCTGGCCCACAGTCCTCAAAATCGAGCCTGCAGACCAGGTGTTCGGGCCGGTCCAGCCAATTGACAACCCTATATATTATAATAACAACAAATAATGCTCTTAATCACAAAAAAAGAGAAGAGAGAGAGATTGAAGAATAAGAAAATCAAAGAGGGTAGTGTTAGAGGGTGCTAGTTGGTCTCCAAAATGTTTCTTGTGCTACCCAACATGAAAAGACTACTGATTTGTTCATAGGGCTGCTGTGGAATCACAAAGTGCTACATCAGCTTAGACACTCATTGTGTGACTAAATCTTCTCCTCATAGTAATTTTCAACAACAATATCCCCTCATAATCTTGCCTGTTTCTACTCTTGCAGGAAATTAAAATTAATCTGGATGGGTTATAGCTCATGAGCTTAGAAACTAAAATTAATCTGGAATCACAAAGTGCTACATCAGCTTAGAAACTTTTTGTGTGACTAAATCTTCTCCTCATAGTAATTTTCGGCAACAATATCCCCTCATATTCTTTCCTATTTCCACTCTTGCAGGAAATTAAAATTAATCTGGATGGGTTTATAACCCATGAGCTGCCCTTCGCTGACATAAACAAAGCTCTTCAGCTGCTATCAGAGGGAAAGTCCTTGAGGTGCCTACTGCACCTTTGATACATATTGTCATCTTCCATTGGGAACGGTTCTCTGTCAGGGAAATAACAATGTAGACAACTATCTTAAACCTTGCATGCATCTTTTCAGAACCATAGTATGTCTAGCAAATTATACAAAATAAGGATTAAAGTTATGTAAACTTTTCTTGTTTTTGGATGGCAGTGGTAGCTCCATGGGTCACTATTATCTGTGTCAAACACTTAAGAGATAAATCTTAAGATTTGAACACAAAATCACATCTTAGATGGAAGAGGGGTGCAACTGTTAGGCGTGTGATGTAATGCTATAATTACATTTTTGACAATTGAAGGCATTGGCTTGCTTTTATATGGTTTTCTTCTGCATAATTGTTTAGCTTAATTATCTTTGGTGGACAATGACTGTCTTTCAGCCTGTGGTATGTTGTTCGAACAATGGTACAAAAAGTGGTGCCACATTCAGTGGGATCTTTCACTCACATTTTTTTTTCCACCACCCCAGGATCCAATTTCATAGCCCACAATAAAAAGGATTTTTATTTTATATCCAAGAGTAAAGTAATACAACTGATTGAGTAAAGTAAAAAAAAGATTTTGCAACTGGAATCTAAATAGGATTTGGAATCAGAATTGATTAGAATGGTCATATCCCCCGATTTATTTGATTCATGACTGAAATTGGAATCAGAATTGAAGAATTTGAATACTAGGAGAATGTAAAAATTGAATTTTGGAGGATTGGGGGGCATGTCTATTATTTTTGAAATCGGAATGGGAACAGGACTCCTCCCAGCCAAATGGCTAGAATAAGAGTTACTCATTCCGATTTTCTATGCTCATTCCAGAGTCCAACTCCATCCAACCAAACATACCCTAAATAATGGAAAAAAACGCAACATGCTCAGTTTCCATTGCTTGTCTTGGGACAATGACTGGACCTTCCAGCCTATCATCTATTCTATAAGTTTCTATATACCCATCTATGGTATTCTAATGGAGCAAAAGGACACGCAACTGGGCTGCTAATGAACACCACAGCCCAAGCTGCATTAGTAGGGTGCAAACGTAAAAGTAAAGACAAATATATAGCATGAGATGTTCTGATTAGAAAAAAGAACAGCATGTGATGTAATCTTTACTTTTATAATTCCAGTCAGTGAAGTCACCGAGCTTTTTATATTTTTAATCTTTAGGGGAACATGGTGATTGAAATAAGGAAAGTCTTTGGCTTGTCATATAATATATTAGAATAGGTTATACACCATAAAAGCTATTTATATGTAGTTTTAACATTGATTGAAATACAGCATGAACGTTTCATTTACATGGCCACTAAATAGCATTGGATATGTATCACACAATAGTCTTGGAGTAAGAAAAGAGCATGAGTATTCCTATAAAATATTTAAGTGGTCGGAGTGTTTATCATGGAAGGATGGGATATTCCTTAACATTTGAAATATCTTCATAGCTCCAAATGAGGCTTGATGTTGGACTCATACGACCTGCCCAATTATACAATGACTACATAAATTTCTTTCTTTATTAAGATGGTGATTTTGCACTTATATTCTGGTGTGCAATTATATTGAATAATCAATTTTGCAAGTCTACCTCGAAAATCATTTTTAAGGATTGAGGTATGAATCAGGTGCACTGTTTACATGTGATACTTTAACCTAAACGAAAAAACACCTTATTGTATTCTATAGATAAGTAAATAGGGGTCATCCCATTTATCGATCATGATACCTTGGATCATATCCTTGATATGGAGTATAATGGTTTACTATGCTCAGATGTGAGTGAGAGTTAGACATCAAACAAAAAAACCATCATAAGGCATTGTGCCTGTATTAGGACAAAGACATGTTCAAACATAGGAGTCATGGACCGAAATAGTTACTTATATTTTAAAAAGTAATTAATTTAATTTGTCACAATTATTATATTTAATAATTATTTATTTTGTAAAGGTTTTGCATGAGTAGTTTTATCTAAATGTTTATGACATGATTTGGGTTCCTAATGGGACATCGCATGACAATGTGTCAAATATGCATATGTTCTCAATAAGCATGCGAGGATACAGGAGTGAAGGGGAACTATGTTGTAGTACATAACTTATGTAGGAATATGGTGCCCATGTCCCCTTGGGGGGACACACTACTAATGTATGACATAGCAAACTTGAAAGGGTAGATTATCAGTGCTGCAAGGAACATAAGTTGACCTATCTCAGTAACATGCCTAACATGTATGACCAATCTCTAGTTATTAATTTAAATAAAATTCTAATTATTTACTCTCTCATTATTAGTCTTGGATTAAACAATTAAGCTTTAAAATTAATTGGAGCATTAATTGAGTCTAGGATTAGGTCTAGCAAAGTCTGGATGGATTGAGTTAAGCCCAATCAAGCAATATATAGAATGAACCTCATCTAATCCTAGTTGGACGAGGTATAGGCAGCCACTTTCCCTAGTGGGCAGACCCTCTCATTTTCTCTCCTCTACATATTGGAAGAAAAACTCTCCATGTGGAGTTTGACTCCTAATCAGATAGAGGGGCGCCCAATTAAAGGATGCTATAAAGATAAAGAGTCCAACTTCTACTCTAGTGTTAGGACTGGGCACAAACCCTAGAGCCTCTCATATTCATTCACTAGTTGGATGTGGCTATGAGGATGAGGGAAACATGGCAAAGCAATAAAGAGGAAAAGGGCGTGACATCCCTAGGCTTGTTTTCCAAGGAAAAGAGAGAAAACGTGACATTGAGATAATGAGAGATTGATCTACAGCAGTAGATTATTACAAAGCATCCCCTTAGCATGTGATTTGCTGGAGATTGGAGGCGAATAAAGGTCTAAAGGATTGTGCACATAGACTGATGTACCTGTAGATAGGAAAGCTTGGAGGTTGTGTGCTTTCATGGTCTCAACATCTCTTGGGATCATAAATTATCATACCCTGAATCTAGAGCATAATAGACATTGCATGCTTGGAGGACATGAAAGGCTACTAATCAAATCATAATAATTCAGAGCAATAATGGTAATTTTTCAATTTTTTTAAAAATCAATTTAATAAAGATCCAATTAAATCATTTCAATAAACAAATATCTCAAAGTAAGTAGAGTCATAATGTTCCAACTAATTATGATCATTCAAGCCAAATAAAATATCCAAAAATAAATTAAACTAAGCTAAACTGAACTAAGCTAGAAGTTTGGCTGATTTAAATATCTCTAAGGAATCTAGCATACTCCTCCAAGTAATTCCGAGCAATTATGATTTAGTATTTAAAAATAGACGACGAAATGATAATGAGCTACACTATCTCAGTAAGCAACATAACATATCAAAGTAAGATCCAAGTATACCAAATAAATTAATAATCAAATAGTAATTCGAAACATAATATTGAAAGAAAAGAAATCAAATCTTAAAGAATACATATATTTCTTTTTAATATTTATTTTTCATAAATTGATACCATACCCAACATCAGGCTATAGTCATGTAACCCAATAGCATGGGTTAGATTACAAATATACGTTGCACAAATGCCAGATAGTAGATACAGGGTACACAAAGTGCCAAATAACAAATAACAGTTACCACTATTCTATTCATTAGTAACTCGGTGTTGAAACTAGTTTCTCAAATTCTAAGTCGACTGGGCCAATGTATAATCTTCATTGACAGAGCCAGATTATAGCCATGCTGAGAATATATATATATATATATATATATATAAAATAATTTTATAAATTATCCGATCAAAGTATCAAAATTAATTGTAGCAAAATATCAGAATACATAACATATTTTAAAAAAATTATGACCATAATAATAACATGCTTGATCCATTTAGTCAAATATAAAATAAAGATCATAACCAAATTTAATAAGCTAATTGTAATTTCTTAAAAGTCATTTAGAAAGTAAACTTTAAATCATTAGGTTACTTACCTCTTCTTGCTTCAAAATTCTACTTCTATTCGACTAGTCGGCTTCACTTATTCAATGTCATTAAAACTCAATTAATTTTTATGATTTTAGAAACCAAGCTAAAAATTGAGGTACTACTAGGGATACAATTTCATGCCCGACAAGAATAGAGGAGGACAGGGTTGGCTAAGCAGTAAGGCCTAACAACTTAATTGGTCCGATCAAGCTAATTTTATTCGACCAAAAGTTAGACCAAAATACAATTGGCTTACAGCAATTGAGGATATCCGAATCTAGTGAGGTCTGATAAGGACCAAGGTAGAGGCTGGCATACTACATAGTGACCAAAGACCAGGACCCCTCTATCAAAAATAATGTGGGTTACAAGAGAAGGATCCTCTAGGGTCACCCACTAGCTAGAGAGAGAAAAGCCTAAGAAGAGAGAGAAAAGAGAAATAAATAGGAAATAAGATAGACAAAGGAAGAGGAGAAGAAAGAAGACGAAGGAGAAGGAGAAGAAGAGGAGAAGAAAGAAGACGAAGGAGAAGGAGAAGAAGAGGAGGAGGAGGAGGAGGACCATGGGCAGGTGGCTAAGGTGGTAGTTGACAGTAGGAGGACCCGCAATAGGACGTCCGA
Organism: Phoenix dactylifera; assembly: GCF_009389715.1. NCBI lineage: Eukaryota > Viridiplantae > Streptophyta > Magnoliopsida > Arecales > Arecaceae > Phoenix > Phoenix dactylifera. The sequence continues at coordinate 57,456 of NW_024069005.1, read as the reverse complement.
CGATAGAAAAAGAGGAAACAAACAAAGAGAATGACCAAAAACAAGCATTTTCACCCCACCATTCTTCATGGTCCTCGGCAGCAGGCTCCGGTAATGGCTAAGAGTAGACATAGGCGATGGGTCCCGATCTCTGGCAGCTAGTGCCGGTGGTGGAGAAGACCGATCTTCCTTGGTTAATTTTCGACAAGTTTCATAGCCGATGATGGGGATTCATGCAAGAATAGAAAGTGAAAAGGGTCTAAAGGCCTTATCTAGGGTTCTAACAAGGCTCGGTTGCAATCTCCGATGAGAATATTGAGCCCGATCAACAGTTTTTCAAGAGGAGAATATAGAGAAAAGTGCATTGGGTTGTGGCAATCTCCGGTGAGGAAGAATTTGTTGATCTAGCAAGATGCTTTGTAAAATATTTAAATCACATGAATAGAAAATCTAACAATTATAATAAAATAGTAGTAAGAAAATATCTAGCCTGTAAGGTGTGAGAGGCACGCCAAGAGATGCACTGTCCTAAAGCTGTTGTTGCCTCCCCACGTGCAGGTATTGGTGGTCAGCGATGGCTCCAAGAGACAACCCAACAGCTCACAGCGGACCTAATTTACAGCGCACGTTTGTAGTAGGCAGATTACCTAATCTATATCGGTTGCCCAAAATATAAAATAATATATGTAATTGTAAAAGAGAAAATGGAGGTAAGGAGAGACTAGGAGAACAAGAAGAAGACTTTGTGTTGTATTGTTTTTAGATGCAAGGAATGGCTCCTTTATAGGCTTTTTGTCATCCAACCATAACAGTTGAATACTTATGGCCTCATTAAGGTCATACTAAGAGATAATGGGAAGTTTTGAAACTTCCAAATGGAATTTGAAATACTTAAAGGTTACAACAACTCTTTTAAAAATTTGGGGGTTACAAATTCTTTTTATTTACACCTCTTTAAAACATTTAAAACTCATTCAAATTCTAACAGTCCCCCACAAGTTTCAAAATTTTATAAAATCACATACACCCACACCCACACACACACACACACACATATATATATAGAAATTTGGGCAACTTTATACTATGCAATGGGTGCAGGTGTCTTCCGGACTTGAACCTACACTTAGTGTTGACAGCTCTAACCTGAAGGATCATAGTGAACTAAGTCTTGAACTAGACCCTTTGGACCAGATTTTAACATGCCACACACATAGTATTGATATAGACTTGATGCGGGTTAGCACTATTTATGGCCATGCGCTGAATCTTGATTCTCATGAGAGTTATTAGAGAACAGCCCAATTCTCACAGTCGCGGCCTGATAGTCAACTTTAAAGACCACGCAATAGCACGTATCTAGTAGGACAGTGATTACGGGTATCGATCCACGGAGATTGGGGTACAGTTGTTTTCTTGAAAATAATGTGAAAGAGAGAGTTTGTGAAGACTATTAAACTGAGCAATTTAACAAGAAATGCAATTAAAATGATATCAGTTTGAGGGAACCTAGGACATGGAATTCACCACTAACAAAGCAACAAGGATTAATTATATTTTAATTTATTCTTGGATTAACATGCAAATTAGCTACAAGCTTAATAAGCATTCAAATAAAATCTCACAAAAGTAATTTAGGAACATCCATCTTCGGTTGGCATGAAATGTCTACCTTAAACTAATGTGGCAGGGCACTGCATCTTTGCTAAGCATGAGTGATCTTTTATTAACTTAGTGATCATGAAGAACAGTTGTATAAATATCATACTTAAAATCATAGAAATTAAATATGAGATGAAATAAAATATTCATTAAGAACAAAATAAAGTTTATACAACTCCAAGAATAGAAATCAAAAATACAAAACCCTTGGCCCTTTGTTAGGACTACATCCAGCCCTAGTGAAGAGCTCAGCCTTTCATAGAGTCATGGACGACAGCAGCAGCATAGAGGTCCTTCATTATGACTGGCTATTCTCTCTTTTCCCTTCTGGCTCTTTCCTCTCCCGTGGGACTCCCTTATGATAAGGCCACAAACTTCTTTGGATTAGAAAAGAACTGCCCCCTTGTTGACGTCGACTTCCCTTTTTATAAGCTGCCCCACTCCCTCTCTCCTCCCCTGTTTTGAATCACGGATAAGGATGGATCAAAGCCGTAGGGATTCGCTGGGTTACGATCCGGATGGTTCGGACGTTTGGAAATGTCAGCTGCAAGGAAGATCTTGGAAGCCCGTGGATCACGCGGAGGATTTGGCTCTGTTTCTCAATAGAGCCCTGTTCGTTGGACGGGAGATGTGGGAGATTCTATTCTTTGGATTGGAAGGGGAAAGACACGGATGCTGATCTTGCGAACGGAGGTGACGCTGCTTCAATCACGGAGTGGCTGGGATTCTGTTCTGCTGGGATGCAGGGGAGCTGATTATGGACGTGGTTGAATGCTGTGCGGGATCCGTGGATGTGAAGATTGTGGGATCTACGGACGCCTGGCTTTATCCCGTGGGTGATGGAAGTTCATTGCAACGGGATGAAGGTTGACCGAAATATGAAATCTAAGAGGATCAATCCGAACTGATTCAAGGGGTTGACGCGCTGAAGATCGCATGCATGGGGTGAGCAAAAGAAGAAGAAGAAAGGCAGTTGTTCGGCTGGCAACGGAATATGAGCTCATCCGTGGATGCTGGATAAGGCTCAATCTGAAACACTGGGTTGGTTCGGAAGAAGATAAGGATGATAGTTTCGAAGCAGGGGAGGATGCGTTTGGATGCCGTGAAGCTCGGGAGGAAAGCTATCGCGAATGAGAAGAATCCGAAGAGGATGGGATCTGGTTCATGGATGTAGTGGATTTGGATTCATGAAGAGATGTTGTCCTTGGGATACGACTGATCGCGGAGGTTTGGAAGGAAAGCTGGATCTTTTCCGTGGATGATGGAATCAATCTGCGAACGGGATGAAGGCTGGATTCTGCTGGGAACAGGGGATCTTTAGACGCGGAAGATCTTATGCGAATGGCCAAGTCGAGCGTGAAGCTGAGAGGATCTCGGCTAGGATGGATGAGGATGAACGCGGAAACGTGGGAGCTAGGGAGTTTGGAAGTAAATGGAATGAAAGATTTCCAGGAGATGATCTAATCCAGAGAATGGGCTGATGTTGCTTCAACGCAGTGGAGATGAAGATGTTGAGGAGATCTCGGCTGGGCGTGGAAGGCTTTGTTTTGTTAAGCTTAGACGCATGATCTGAGAAGATAAACTTGGGAAAGAATGGGAATAGAACAGGGGATTTTGTTTAGAAACTAATCTAGACTTGGTTCTAGATGCATGTCGTGAAACAGGGTCCGGATGACTGAAGATGTGTGGAAGACATCATGACGTGGTTGAGACACGGTGGAAGAATCTCGGACACAGGGAGATGATGTGTAAGACTTCACATGTGGATGGCTTGCATGTGGAATTTTAGGAAGACTTTGAATAGTTAATCGCGGATGCGATAAAGAATAGATGAGTTGGGCTGAATCAGAAATCTGAGAGGATCTGATTTGGGTTCAGGAATCATCCCAAATGAGTTTGAATCCCAAATGCATTTGAATCGACCTGCATACATTAGACTCAACTAATAATAAGAATAAAAAGAATCAAACTTGAATTATTTTTAATACTTTATTTAAATGCAATGATGAAAGGAAACATATTTTCTCATGTTTAAATATAAAATATGTGTATTAAAATGATAATAAGTACTATGAAAAGAGGTTAATTTATGCATTATTTAGCACTTATCACGGCCTCACGACAACTCTCATTTAGGTGAGTCCTCCAAGAATACATGTGACCTGTATCCTGCAGGAGTATGCCTGCCTCGGGCTTATTCAGGGCACCCTTCCTTAACATCACATATCAAAGCACTATTGCCATAGGGATAAGCAGGAGACTCTCTCCTTAAAAGTAGTGCTGAAATGAGTCATGCAGTATGGATTGTTTCTACCCATTGAACCTTCTTCATAGGATCTCCAATCACAAAAGTTGGGTTACCTCCCTAGGTGACTCCCTTATGGGCTTAAGCCCATCCCCCTCGACAAGTCAATGACAACTCTCTTAGAAAGAGCTTTGGTCAGCTGATCAGCTATAAACTTTTCAGATTTTACAAATTCCAAAGACACAATATTCTTATTCAATAGACTTTTAACTGATTTATACTTCACTTGCAAATGTCTATTCATTTTCTTATTAGTATGTGCCTGCCTTACTAACTCTAATACTGCCTTACTATCACAATGTATGAAAATGGAAGGAATGAGTTTATTAACTAAAGGCATGTCAAGCATCAAGTTCTTAATCCACTCAGCCTCAGAGCAAATTGTATCTAAAGCTATAAGTTCTGACTCCATAGTACTCCGAGAGATAATAGTTTGTTTCTTAGATCCCCATGATATGTTAGGATCCCATGCATGTCGCAGAAAAATCAAAAAATTTTCAGATCGCAGCGGAAGGTATGTGCAAGATCCCGTTCATCGTATGAATATATTTTTAAAACTTCGTTTGTAGATAGATTAGGATTAATTCTTTTAAACCATTTTTAAATCATTATGAAGATCAGATCTTCACCTTGTGCAGGTAGATGGTCTCCGCAAATCTGATATTTGTGGATTTGTTGAAGGTTCGATGGAAGCCGCACACGCGTCCGGCCTCTACGGGTATCCACACGAAGCAGTGAACCGATCGAAGCTTTCGTATCTCTCCAGGGTGCTAGCTTCCTTGCAGAGATGGCTATTAATGGCTGAAATCCTCTCCTTTGAATCAACTCTTGATTGCCTTGAGAGGAGAAAGAGGAAGGAAGGTTCAATGGAAGAAGATCAAAAACCCTTCGCAGCCTTTTTATTTTCTTCACGTTGGAACCAAGGAAGGGGATGAAGGAGGCCACGCCAAGGCTTCTTTTCTTCCCTTCTCTCTTGCGGCTGAAAGGAGGAATGGGAGGAGGAGAGGTGCAGCCGAATCCTTAGAGAAAGCCTCAAGAGGAGGGGCCGAAATTCCTCCTCTTTTTAATCTCCTAAGGGATAAGGATAAGCTCCTAATTTTTAGGAGCTCATTTTTATCCCCTTATTTGGCTCCTCTTTTCTCCACGCACAGTACGCCCCTCCCTCTTATCCCATTTCAATCAACCACTTAATCATATTAAGTGGTGATTGGGTTGGGTCCTATGCTAGGGGTTCAATTCTATTTCAAATAGAATTAGGTGCACCCATTTCCTTTCATTCCAAATCCTAATCCAATTAGGATTTAATTGAACCATAACTCTATTGAATTCTTCAATCCTAATCCAATTAGGAGTCATTGGATTAATTAGATTAAAATTAATTAGGACTTAAGAACTCCTAATCTAATTAGGACTTCTCAAATTTTAACCCTAAACCAATTAGGACTTTAGAACTCTTACTCCAAGTAGCACTCGAATTTAATTTGAAATCCTAATCCAATTAGGACTCCAAAAATTCTACTCCAAGTAAGACTTGTGATCAAGTTCAATTAATTAAATTAAATTACAATCCGATTGCAATTATTTCTTTTTCAACTCACTAACCTTTAGCGAGTTATCTAATTATCAATCAAATTGATTATTTGTGATTCCTAATCACATTCAACCATCGGATCGGTCAATACCTCTAATGTGTGTGACCCCATAGGTTCTATTCTATCGATAGTGAGATATATTATGATCTCTATCACAATATCTTTGAAAACTCCTTTCAATGGGTTGAAACAATTTCAACTCAACTCACTAGGGATCATCGACCATCAAGATGGTCTCTGTGAGTCTCACCATCCACCAGTGACACCTAGCAGCATATAGTGGTTACCTATCAGAATGGAATGATGAACCTCTAGGTGCAGTTATCGTATGATACATTTCTTCTATCGTGGATCCCTACAGACCGGAGGTCATGGATAACTCGTCAAACCCCGTCATCTGTCATATGTCTAAATTTATTTGACTTGAGTTCGAGAGTGGAAAACTCTTTCTCCACTATATATACTGCCCTGATCAAGGTCTTAGAACTCAGTCTTATAAATCACATAGGATCACTCCTCATCTATCAAGGTCGATAGATTCCATGTAGGTGCATATCCTACTCCTACAGCAAACCTACTGCAGCCAATCTACACTACAAGGACCCATATGACTAGAGACCATGTATATGTGTAGTCAAACTATAATAACCTCATTGTGAGTAGCCGAAGCACTGCAGGTCAAAGGACCAGTCACACTACTGCAACATCAAGCAAGTCATTGATGAGTGGATAGCCATCCAAGTGACTTCTCGTCTTGATCACGCTCAGTACCCTTGTTCTCTAACAAGCACCTGCACTATCACTTCAGTGTCTCTACACTGTCGACTCGAGTCTCGTCCATCTATAAGAAAAGCGATCTGTGCACTGATTTCATCGGATCGATCACCGTCCTCATGATGATCCATCGATCAGGAGCATTTAGAAATTAATCACCAATGATACATGGCTCAAATTCTCAACTCTTAAGAATATGTATCATCATCTTATTAATTTCTTGGACGATTCATAGACACATAAATAATGATGCTTTCGAAAAAATGTTCTCCCAAGTGCAGGAGATTCACACAAGTAGTATAACTCGGAAGTCCGAGGTCGATTCCTCAGGGAACGATCTATGAATTATTAGCGTAATCTCAGATTAATTAATTCAGTTAATTTGTTGATTAAGATGATGTTTTGCAAATAGAAAACAAATCAGTACACAGAGAATCAAAGTATGGATAGATTAAGATGGAGTAGGGATCTGGAATCCTCCTTGATAATTTTACATTCAAGAAATAAATTCTTCGATTCTTGATTAAAGATATAAATGTAGGATAGATCAAAGCATGGGATATATTTTAGGGACATATGAACTCTATTTCTAAGCATTTATCGTGCCTATTACATCAACGACAAATCAAATACTAAAGCGGTCCACATGTCGATCAACATAAACCATTAAAGAACTATCTACAAAATAATTATGCAAGAATCCATAATATATTGGAAATATAAATCTATAAGAATTAAAGGTTTAGAATTTACTTCAAAAATAGCAATACATCAAGGGTTCCTCCATCACCCTTCACCTAAAGGATTAGCCAGCCATCAACATCAAAGACTCTCCCCTGTTACTCCTCTCTCTATATCTTTTTTTTTTCTTTTTTATTTTCGGAAACAGGGCATCCCTGTTTCCTTCTTCTCTTTTCCTTCAACCCCAGCAGGCGGCCCCCCCGACGCCTCTCTTCTTCCCCCTCTTATAACAATCTTCACCGCCTCCCATTCGAGGTGATCACGAGCGTTGGAACGGAGGAGGACGCGGACAGCCGGGGCGGTGATAGCGGCTGCTGCGGTGCTTCATAGGCGGAAGGAGAGGGATCTCGAACGTTGATCGCGGAAGATGGATTCGTTGCTGGGGCGCTGCAGAAGGAAGAAACGGGTGCTGCAGAGGCGGAGGCATCAATCCGTCGCTGGATTTTGGGCTGGAGGTTGGCACGCGGTTCACGGACGCATGATGCTGGGAGGTGATCGCAGGATGATCACGGAAGATTGCTCGCGGGGGAGAAGCTCGGACGCCGTGGATCTGAGACTCCGGAAGATTGCTGATGCTTGGGATTACGGGCTCAGGCGGACGCCGTGGAGGAGGCGGATGGCTGGGCGGTGATCACGGGCATTGCGTTGCTTGATCCGGAAGCTGGGATTACGGGGAAAGAAGATGATGTGGGGTGCTGCTCGCTGGTTTCGCAGGAGAATCAAGAGGAAGAGGATGCGGTGCTTTGGGTGTTTTGGGATGCAGACTGATGCGGAAGGATGGGCTTCGGATGTTTCTGGTGCATTCCATGTGGATGGTCGTCAAGTGTCGCTCTAATATGGTCAGGCCTGGCTGCTGCCCATAATTGTGAGTTTGATAAATGATGGGTTCGACTAGGATATGGCGAGATTGGGTGTGCACAGCTTGGGTTAAGCATCTTTCTGAACCAAACCTGTACCAAATGTGCATTTTATCTCTGATTTACGATAAGACTATGCGAAACACAAAATACAATTTAACTCGACGATATTATCATCATCTGTTAACAATAAGACTAATTTAAGTGGTATGTAGATCACACTTTTGTGCTCTCATCAAATAATATGAATGAAAAAGAAGCCCATTTATTATTCAATAATAATAAAGTCAAGTACAAAATTATGTTCCAGAATTAATAATGTGTCAGCCAGATTGGCTTCTAGGGTATACATCTAACAATCTCCCACTTGCACTAAAGCCAATCAGTCATATATCTTAATCCCATCTTCTCAAGGTCGGCTTCAGTCTTCTGCTGACTTAGCTTTTTAGTGAGCAGATCTGCCACATTTTCCGCAGAGTCTACTCTCTGCACCTCGACATATTTCTTCTCGAGGTAGTCGTGTATGAGGTGAAAGTGCCGCTCTATGTGCTTGGACTTCTGATGAGACCTTGGATCCTTAGCAAGAGCTATGGCGCCATTATTATCGCAGTAGAGTGTTATGGCATCTGATGGCATTACATCTAGCTCTGCAATGAATTTCTTGAACCAAAAGGCTTTCTTTGCAGCTTCAGAGGCGGTGATATACTCAGCTTTCATGGTAGAATCAGCAATGATCGGTTGTTTGGAACTTTTCTAATTTACCGTACCACCATTGCATAAGAACACATATTCAGATGTAGACTTTCTATCATCAATATCAGTCATGAAATCTGAATCTGTGTATTCTTCTACCTTTAACCCAAAGACCAAGAACAAATCTTTAGTTCTTCTCAAGTACTTAAGAATGTTCTTCACAGCTGTCTAGTACTCTTCGCCTCGATTCGACTGATATCTGTTAGTGACACTCATAGCAAGAGCTATATCAGGTCGTGTACATAGCATGGCATACATGAGGCTCCCTATTGCAGAAGCATAAGGGATCCTGCTCATGCGTTGAATCTCTTCGGATGTGTTGAGGCACATCTTCTTGGAGAGATGAATCCTATGCCTTAGGGGTAATAGATCTCTTTTGAAGTTTTCCATGCTGAACTTTTTCAGCACCTCCTCTATGTATATCTTCTGTGATAGGCCAAGCATCCTTTTAGATTGATAGTCCCTAGACTCTACCACAAGTGCATGGGTCATGACAAGTAGAATAGGGTAAAAAGAGTATCGTTTCCACAAGGAGGCAATTCAAGTACCAATTTATAAATTTTCTATATTATTTAGACGACCCCAAATTGATGTGACTGACTGCAATTTCTTGACCTGAAAAATCTAATATAAAAGGTTCCTAGGGCTTGGATTTCATCAATTGAATTCCTTCAATGAATTTAAATCTGATTGTTAATATTCTGCTAATTACAATGACCGAATTTCTTTTTTTTATGTGATATCCTCTTTCAAGGCATAACACCTATACCTACATTAATCCTATGTCTACTTTCGTGATCATAGAAATTAATATAAATTCATTATGATCTGTGAAATTCTTGATTGTAGGTCACAAGGGTGTGCATTTATTTCTAAACTACACCACCAATGTTTGATAAATTTACCAACTAATATTGAACTTCAACTTTCGTTACTTTATTCAACATCTTAAGCATGCAATTCATGGCCAGTAAATTGCAAGAATAAAAACCGAAATCATCAAATTGCAATTAACAAAAGATATTCAATACAACCATACTCAATTCATATCAAAAATTCAATGACTACGTCCTAGCCCTAGGATAAGAAAACTAGCAAATCATAACTAATAAATCAATCCAATTATTTCTCAAACATAAATTCGCATTCAACATTCTTAATAACAATTTAGAAAATAAAAAAATAATATATATATATATATATAAGAGAAAGGAAAAGAACTCTGTATTTGCAAAAATCCTCCGTTCCGTTCTTTCTCCCAGAATCTAGCTTTTTCTTCCTCTCGGAATTTCTAGCTTTTCCTCCTCTCAGAATTTTAGATTCTCTGCGTTTTTTCTTTTTTTATCTGCTTATCCTCCTCTTCGTATAGGCTGGCCCCCCTCCTCTTCTGGGAATTTCCTCTTTTTTTTTGAATTTTAAAACAGATTTCCTCCCTATCTGCTAGCTGAAATCCCGAAATTCTAGGCTGATTTTTAGACTCGACTCCCAACTAGATTTAGAGCACCAAAATGATATACTTTGGAGTTGAACCCTTCATGAAAGTTTTAGATCTCGTTCTCAGCTTTCCAACGCACCTAGGTTTGCATTATTCTGACTTATATAACTCCATATACAAGCTGAAAACCGAAACAGGGTCTGGGCCGCAGTAAAATTCTGGACAGATTCGGACTTCTCCGTTTCGGCTAAGTTTTGGACTTCAAAACGGCAGAAATTGGTTTTGTGATCTTCATAAAAGTTTTAGGTCTACCTCTTATCTTTCCAGCAAGCTAAACAACATATGAAACGGAGGTCTGTAACTCTAGTTAGAATCTAAAAACCAAACAGTATTCTGGGTTGACTAGACCAGCCTATTTTCAACCGAATTCAATAATTAAACACCTGCAAAATACCAAGAATTTTCAAGAATTAATAAATATAAAAGACACCTAAATTCTAGACAAATGAGCTAAGAACATACAAAACACTATAAAACAAAATAATTAAGACTAAGAAATGTGTGAAATAAATTTCCACATCATAGATCTATCCCTCTAGACCTTAATCCCCAAAATGCAGGATGCTTTCCTAAGATTTTTCATGGAGAACTCTTTTGACAACCAGACCTTGACCGAGGTTAGCATGGAAATATCATTCCCAATCAGGAGGATGTCGTCCACGTATAGTATGAGGAACACGACATCACTCCCACTAACCTTCTTGTAAACACATGGTTCCTCTTCGTTCTTGATGAAATCAAACGATTTGATTGCATCATTGAAACGAGTGTTCCAACTCCGAGATGCTTGCTTCAGTCCATAGATGGACCCTTGCAGTTTGCAGACTTTGTGATCTCCATCACTGAAAGTAAAACCCAAAGGCTGCTCCATATAGATATCTTCATCAAGATATCAATTCAGGAAAGTAGTTTTCACATCTATCTGCCAAATTTCATAATCATGAAATGCTGCAATGGCAAGCAATGTTCGAATGGATTTTTAGCATTGTTGCAGGTGAAAAGGTCTCCCGATAGTCCAATGCCTTCGCACTGACTATACCCTTTCGCCATTAGCCTTGCCTTATAAGTCTCTACCTTTCCATCCGAACTTATCTTCCTTTTGTAGATCTATTCATATCCAATAGGTACTATATCTTCTGGTGGATCTACTAAGGTCCATACTTGGTTGGAATACAAGGAGTCTATCTCTGACTTCGTGGCTTCCAGCCATTTCTCGGAATCAATATATGATATCGCCTCGTTGTAGGAATTGGGATCCTGTACGTGTTCCCTATCTCCCATGAGGAACATTTCCTACGTATCCTCTATAAGCATACCTAAGTATCTATCAGGAGGATGAGAGACCCTACTAGATCTACGAGGTGGAGGAGGAACTTCGTGTACTGGCTCTATGTGAATAGGTTCTGTAGGTTCCATGACTCGTTGCTTTTCAGAGACTCTCTCTTCAGGTTCAATTTTTCTCCCACTCCCTCTATCAAGGATAAATTATTTTTCTAAGAAGATGGCATGTCGGCTCACAAACACATTGTGATCCTCTGAGACGTAAAATTGTATCCTAATAACTCTTTAGGATATCCAATAAAACGAGCACTTATGGTCCTAGCCTCTAACTTGTCCGCCTGTAGTCACTTGACATGGGCCGGACACCTCCAAATCTTGAGATGACTAAGACTCGGCTTCTTATCATGCCATATCTCATACGGTGTGGTAGGAATGGATTTAGAGGGTACTCTATTCAATAAGTAAATTGCGGTAAGTAAAGCATCTTCCTAAAGAAATATAGATAAATCAATGAAGCTCATAATGGATCGGACCATATCCAATAGAGTCTGATTCCTCCTCTCTGACATCCGTTGAGTTGAGGTGTACCCGGAGGCGTCCATTGTGAGACTATGCCATTTTTTTTTGAGATAGTCCCGGAATTTTTCACTAAGGTATTCTCCTCCTTGATCTGATCGAAGAGCCTTAAGGGGTTTTCCAGTTTATTTTTCAACTTCATTTCTGAACTCTTTAAACTTTTCAAAAGATACAGATTTGTGTCTCATAAGATACACATAATCATATCGTGAATAATTATCGGTAAAGGTAATAAAGTACGAATAACGGCTCCTGGCTAGCACATCGAATGGGCTACACACATCAGTGTGAACCAGGGTAAGTATTTCAGTAGTCCTCTCCTCATGTCCTACAAAGGATAGTCTAGCCATCTTTCCTTGAAGATAGGACTCGCAAACTGGATATGACTCGTGTTGCCCAAGATGACAACCCAAGAGGGGGGTGAATTGGGTTTTCTAAAAATTGTGTTTCCTAATTTTTTACTTTAAATTGAATGCAGCGGAATAATAAGATGTTACTTACTTAAGCTCTAGGCAATTACAAGTTATGGTAGTGATAAATTAAGCTAGAGCAATTATACTATGGCTTTAGGGCGCAATTGATCCTAAATTAACTTATAGTTGTATGATCAATTTAATCTATGTGAATGGTAAGAATAGAGTGAAAGCTAAGCAAGTTCTAAACAATCTCTTATAATCAATTAGGAAATAAAGCTAGAGATATTACACAGTCTAGTATGTATGTAAGGCATGAAACGCAAGAAATAAGGTATCACAAACACAAAGATGTATAGTGGTTCGGTGCACCCCAGCACCTACATCCACTCCCCAAGACCTCTTGAGAATTTCACTATAATCCCTTAGATTACAGCCGGTTGTTTTACAAGCTCACAACCCAACTTGTTGTTTTCGCGAGATCACAACGAACTCGGTCGATTTTCACACGCTCACCGACTAGAACCAATCCGATTGTTTTCATGGGCTCACAATCCAACCAAGTTGGTTTTTCCCGGTTCACCAACCACAACCTTACATCGTTGGTTTTCCCTTTGGCTCACCAACAAACCTTAACACCGTTGGTTTTTTCTTTGGCTCAACAACAAACCTTAACACCGTTGGTTTTTCCTTTGGCTCACCAACAAACCTTAACCCCTTGATTCAATCTCTTGATTGAATCAAGTTACAAGATATTAGACTAAAAATTTAAAACAAATACAAGCTTCTTAAACAAGCAAATATAGCAATGTAAACAAGTAGAGTACAGAGAAGCCCTCAAACAAGTTTTGAAGATGAAGGAACTCGGCTTCTTCTTTACTTGACCCTCTTCTGATTTGGCACGAGGTAGAGGATCACTGAGGTAGCACACAGTTGGAGAGGAAGCTTTGGGATTCACTTGGATGCTCTTCTTCTCTCTATTTTGCTTTAAATGGCCCTTTTGTGCTTTTGGGAGGTTTTTCTTGAAATCTCTTTAAAATATCTTCCCTAAGTGTTTCTCTCCTACTTCCATAACTTCTTTCCTAGCTCTTCCCTTGATTTTATAGCTTTGGATGGCGTGGGAACAAAGATCTAGCCGTTCGAGACAAAAATATAGCCGTTGGAGTTGAGAAAAAACTAGCCGTTATGCCTCCCAGCGTGTTAGAGTCGATCGGCTAAAGTAGGAGTCGACTCGAGCACTGTAGCATTGGAAATCAACTCTCTGTTTTTTGTCTGTTTGCAGTCCTGGAGTCGACCTGCAGTCTCGGAGTCGATCTCAGAGTCGACTCGAGCACTGTAGCACTGAAAATCAACTCTCTGTTTTTTGTCTGTTCTCAGTCGGAGTCGACTCGTAAAGTTCCGGAGTCGACTCGAGCACTGTTCCTTGAAACTCCAGAGTGCCAGAGTCGACTCTGAACCTTCCAGGAGTCGACTCGAGGACTACTCTTTTGAATCTTTCTTTGAATTTGCTCCTCCCAACTTGAATCTTTGAACTTGAAACTTGGCACAATAAAGTGTAGCTTTTCTTCCAACTTTTTCCTTTGAGAGCTTTTGAGGCCTTCTTGTATTTTTCCAACCTTGCTATGTTCCCTTGCAAAACAAATTATTTTTTCTTCTTGCAACACATATATTAGTATTTATACTTCAAGGTTTTGTGATCATCAAAATCAATCTTTAAATCAATCTTTGGGTCATCAGTCTCCCCCTTTTTGATGATGACAAAACTTGGAGTATATGCAATATAAGATATATTGTGTTCTAGAAGTAATGCATAGCTAAGTTGTTTGAAGTAGAAAATATATATCTTTAAAATATACTTCATGATAATGCTTTAAGATTTAATCAACTTAACATAATCAACACATAAAGCATTATGAGCATATACTTAGATATTTCTCCTCCTTTTTGACAACATCAAAAAGATAGTGAAACATTAAGCACAAAGATAAGAATACTCAAATATTTTTTTTTCTTATTGTACTCTGATTTGCATGTCAAATTATTGCAAGAATATGAATCATATAACTCAAGGCAATAATGTTAGAAAAAGATTAATGAGCATAGATCAGAGCCAATTATGATGAGAACACAATCGAATGTGGTTCCAAAGATAGTTTTCAAATCAAGTGTAGGTGGAATCTTTCCCAAGTTAATTCAAGAAGTACCAAGAATGATATTCAAAGAAAGCATGAATGAAAATCTAACCCTTCTTTAGTAATAAGTATGAAAGCTTGTTCATTTAAGATCTTTTGCCCAATATATTAAGTATTTTAGCAACATGAGAGCAATTGAACTAATTTTCAGAGTATAAGGACAAAACTTTTTTAAAAAATATATATATAACATCATGTTGGATCATTAATTTTTAATGGCTTCAAAGTTCTTTCATGAAAAAAAATATTGTGGCATACATATCAAAATATGAATTCATGAAATTTATGATATATCTTAGAGCATACATAAAATGCAAAGCTTTGAAAGTTCTTTTAGAGTTCTTTTAAAGACTTTCTTTTATTCCTTAAAAATAAGCACAATTTGATACATAAAAATATGAATTGGCACAAAATTTAAGTTCTAAAGAGCAAGCCAATTTCTGAGAGATACTCAAGAAATTCAACACATTATTCTCCTCCCTTTTTCATTAAGCTAGAGGCTCTTAAGAACAACTGTTTGAATTGCAATTTGGTTCATGATTTATGCATAAGATATATTAACCAAATAACAAGCCTCAAGGTGTATCATAAAGATTTTTATATTTAAATTTCAGATGAATACCTATTGGAGGATATTAGGATCACTTCTCATTTAGTATTCTTTCTCTCTTCTTTAGTTATGGATTTATGCGATTAAGTTCCATATGATCTCTCATTATGAAATTTTCTTTCTCCCCCTTAATTGATCATTCCACTTAAGAGTTTAGAATTTGAAGATAATGTTCAATAAAACATTCAAGTTGTCAATCTGGAAAGTATATGTTCTATAAGTTTCAGCATATTTTCATAAGACTCAAGGTTTGAGATAAGACAACCTTTATAGAACTCATCTCAAGGTATAAGCTTATTATATAACTAAAGTAAGTTATGCAATATAAGGAGGTTCATCAAAATCAATCCATAAAATATAAAAGATATGCATCATATGATGGTGGCTTTTGAATAAGATGTAAAATCTTGATATGTCTAAGCTCCCCCTCAAAGATGCATTCTTCTTTAATCATTCTTTTCTTTTTATTGAATTTCAGATTTTAATGATAAGCGTAAATAAAAAATAAAAAAACAGAAATTCTATGATATCAAGAATGTAGAGTGATCTAGATTTATTCAAAATTTATAGCAATCACTCTTTTTTAATCCTTCAAGAACAAGTTATGCTTCCTCTAAATATTTGAGAAAATGTATAGAAATATTAATCAGAAAATGATTCATTTGAAGCTCAATTTCTTTAAAAAGCATTTATATTTTCTTTCTTTTAAGAATCATTTGAGTGAGCTGAAATGTTTTCTAGACTTAAGATCATTCACTCTTTTTAAAAAATATATATATTTTTTGATGGAAGTATTTAATAATGTAGGGAGAGAAAAAAAAACATATAGATGATCATTGAGGTATATATTTATAGAACTCAATTTCTTTATCATAGTTTTTCAGCAATGTATACATGAATCACAATAAATCTTTTTAAATATCAAAAATAAAATCATATATTTAAAAATATTTGCTTGCAATCAAGATCATTGAAAGACACATCATTTAGACCAATATTAGTACACTTTAAATATAAGAAATGGTATGTTTCAGATGCGTATCGAGGCAAATAAACAAGGCATCAAAATTATTCTATTTTTCTTAAACTGTAGTTTTTATCTAGAAATCATATTGAGTTTTAAGCTTTTATACAAAATCAGATTCTAAACTTCATAAAAGATTTTCAAGAAGGCTTTCAAAGTTATAATTTGAGATATGTATCTTCCACATTGTAGCTCATCTTAAATCATTATGATTGAAAATATATATTTCAAATATATTAGAGTATTTTCAGAATCTTTGTATTTAATGTTGAATTTTAGTACGAATTAGAACATTGTGTATCAAAGTTAGGCAAGTCGAAGGATAAAACAAAGTCAATTCATTTTTTTCTTGAATAGAGATATCCTTCTCTTCTTCTTTTTTTTTTTACAAATTTATTCAACTTTCAGATTTCAAAGATGATAGTGAACGATAAATCTGAAATTTCTTTTTAATAATACCAACAAAAGTTTATGTAGTATTTCAAATTTTCAATCAAATTATCCAAGCATGGAGCATTACAAAATATTGAGAACTCATAATTCAAACCATCATGCCACATGCAAAATATATTATGTGTTAAGTCATGCATTAAAATATTAAGAACAAGCATGTCAAGGATCAAAATTAATTTTTTATAAAATACACTCCTCCTATTTAAAATATAATCTTGCACTGATTTCATCCTTAAAGTGTGTTTTCAAGTGATTAAAAACTTGACTTGATTCTTCTTATATACTTTCATTTACTTTGTCTTTCATTTTTACTTTCTTATGCTTTATACTCTATTTGCTCCATATCTGGTGAAGTTGGAAGGGGCACGAGGTACTACCACTAGCCTCCCTCTTGTGCCGTCCCTAATATACCTTACACCGAATAGTTGGGTCAAATAGTGCCGGGTACTACCACTAGCCTCCCCATTGGCACCATCCCTATGATGAGCAATATAGAAAGATTAAAATGTTCACTTCAAACTCTCCCTATTTAAGTGTAAATAATTACGAATTTTATCTTTTTCAAAAGAATGCTCATATAAGTCTCACAACTATGCCAAGTATATTATGCTTGTTTGCTTTTTCTTAAAATTAGAGTATTTGCTTTTACTTAGATTTTTACTTTCCTTGAATAATTGTTCATTTTCTTTTCTTTATCTCTCTCTCTTTTGGTTATTCTCAAGTAATTTACATGAAAGAGCCAGACTAAAGAAATAATCTTATTTATCATATAGATGTAATATCATGCAAACAACATTTTCATTGTGCTCAAGGATTCATAACTTCTCACAAGTTATTTTAAATTAAAATTTTAAGCATATACTTGTGTATTTCATGGTTATGATATAGGCAAAGAAATATTTTAGTTTGAGCAAATCATGAAATAATTTCTAAAAGCATAAGTCAATTAATACATATATAGACATGATATCAAGAAATTAATATTTAAAGATTTTAATCATGCCACAATAAGATTTAAGTTATTGACTTTGCTCAGCTAATTTATGAGAGAGGTAACTAAAATTACCGATTCATTATGCATTCTTCAAGTCAAATACCTACTAGATTTCTTATATATGAACTTTTGGCTGAAGAAGGTCCTCTCTCTTGTTTGCATGTGAATATTTATTGTATCTTACGTAGAGATATCCTTCAAGTTGAAATCTCTCATTTTCTTGCTCAAGGATCCTGCATTATTAACAAAATTCTTTTCTTTCTTGAAAGAAAGTCATTAGTTTCTTCAAGATACAAAACATTCATATAGCATATTTTTTAACTAGATGACTCAACATAAGATATGACAATAATTGAATGTTGAGTCACTTTACTCAAAAGATTGCCTAAATATAAGCAAGCACATGTCACTTGAACTAAAGAGATAGTTTCATTAACCAAGATGGTTCAAGGACAAGCATGTGAGGCAATAGGAAGATTCATCAAGGTCAAATCAATTTCTTGTTTTCAAAATCAATTTAGCTTAGAGTCTATTTGCTTAAGATAATTATCAATAAGACATGCTAGCTAAGTTTTAATCAATTTATCTTAAACAGTTGTTTCTATCAAAATTCAGATTATGATTCATTTGTTATCAATAAAATATGATTCATTAGAGTTAGATTGAAGTCTTGCACAAGGGCACATAATGAGCATACAATCTGGTCTACTAGCTGTATGATAAAATAATTATTCTATCATGCTTCAATACAGCTTTAAATCAATAGATCTACTTTGCTCATCCTTTTCAAAATTCTACAAGATGGGTCATAGACATACCTTCTTCATGCCAATCTTCCATAAGAGTTTTTTTTGTGGACTAACTTTGGTCAATGAAGATCCCCTTTCTTGTTTGTCTTAATTTGGAGTTCAAGAAAAAATGTTAATTCATTCATTATACATATTTCAAACTCACTTTGCATGAGCTTAGTAAAATCTCCATATAAATCTTCATTAGTAGAACCAAAAATGATGCCATCAATGTATGCTTTGAGCAAGCAACATATCACAAATTCTTCTTTTTAATGTATAGGTTTATCATTATTACTTTTTATCAAAAAGTTACTCAAGCTTTTATATATCATTGCTTTTGATGCTTGTTTCAAATCACATATTGCTTTATCATATTTGTAATGAGTGTTTTCAAATAAGGTGGGTTATTTTACATAGATCTTTTCTAATGAAATAACCACATAGGAGTGTATTCTACACATTCATTTGACAGAATATAAAGCTCATAAAGCAAGCAAATGATAATGGTGATCTTTGCTTCTAATCATGCAAGAATTTCATCAAGATCTATTTCATCTTTTCTTGATTTAGTCTTTTAGTAGTCATCAATTTTTCTTCATTAAGTGCATTTCTGAAAAACTCAATTGGTTCTAATTATTAACAAGTTTTCAGATTGTTATATATAAAATATTAACCATATACATATATAATTTGATTTTAGTATCTTGATAATAAATCATTAGTCTCATAAAGAATAAAATGAATTGATATTTCTACAACTAGAATCTTTTTATTGAATGTTCTATATGCATTGCTTGATGAATGATATCCAAAGATAGAAATATCTTTATCAGATTTGGCATTATTTTCAAAAGACCATATCAAGCATAACATATACTACTGAAAAATATGAAAGATATGCAATAGATCATTTTCTATTTTTCAGAAGATCAAATGGAGTTTTCATCAAAAATAGATCTAATAAAAACCATATATATGACAAGCAATGATGATAGCTTTTAACAAAAAATCATTTAAGTAGATGACTATCATACAACATTGCCTTTTTCATTTCTTCAAGGATTCTATTAATCCTATTTTACTTATGGTGTTCTTGGTGCAGAAACAGTTGTATTCAATATTATTTTCTATGCACAACTTAATACAAAATTGGTTTTCAAAACTATGCCATGATACTTCTTTATTTCATAGTTTACAAACCTTTTTCATTTGAACCCTTTTTGTGAGTTTGTGCCAATGTAGAAAATATTTCAATTTGAGTGCCAAGAACAAAACTAATGTAAGCTTTTGATAACTTAGTGATGGAAACAACATCTTTAGATTTAGAAATTGATTTTTGTTTGTTTCCTTAGTTAAACATTTATAGCAAACTTTGACTTTTCAGAAGATAATCTAAGTAAGCCAATAGCAAGGTCTTTTGAGATTAAGTACATACTAGCATGAGTTGATTTTATATGCCAAAGATGGTTTATTTAATCTTGGTATTCATAGTGCATATATTCAAAGGCATACCAAGTACACATTTTCATATCTATGATCAATAAACAATAATGCCATGGATAAAAACTCTTAATCAAGCATATAGAGAATTCATAGAGTTATTCTTAATAACTTGATTAATCATTTAGCAACTTATCCAATAGTGAGTAAAGCATACTATAAAATGAAGTGATTTGATTATATTTCCAAAAGTATTTTCTATATCAGAAAATTGATCAATACTTGCAATTCATATTTTAATCAAATACTAAAACAAAAATAATGATGAGATGCAAGGGTTACTGATTTCATTATTATTATTTTTTAATTACTTTTCTTAAGTATATTTTAAGTTTCATTTTTGACGTGTGTCCTAGAACACCCATTTGTATGAAAGTTCTATTTGTTCCATGGGTATCTTGGCACACCTACATCTACATCCTCATATTTTCATTTTGGGTACCTAAGCTTGCTTGGGTCCTTGAGAGTTAGGACATATGATTCCTTTTGGAACCCAAATTTGTTTAATTGTAATAACTTTACCACTTGATTTAATTATGTTAGAACGATAGGTAAAGTTGTTATGCCCATTCTTTTCATGTTTGAAACAAGTTATCTTATTTAATGGTTTGCTTGGTGAATTGATAACCTTTTTCTCTAGAGATTTATTGTTAAGTAAAGGAGTCAAGCCAAGTTTTGATTTATCATATGCAACATATTGGCTTTCAAACATCATTTTTAATCTTTCTGAACTTACAGTGAATTTGTTAATAAAGATTTTAATTGGTTAATTTCTTTACTTAAGTTTTGATTTTCTTTAATTAAATTCTGATTTTTTTGAATCAATTGTTCAAAATTTAACCTTAAGCTTGCATTTTCAGAATTTAGTTTATCTTGTTTTTCATCACTAGAATTTCTTTCTTTTGAAATTTTTAGATTTAGTTTCTTAAGATTTTTATTCTTCATAGCTAATTTTCTACATTCACCATACAAATCATGAAAAGCATTTAATAATTCATCATAAGGGAATTCTTCTTGAAAATTATTTGATGTAAAAGTAGATTCAGATTTTACCTTATCTTCTTGTGTCATAAAGCACAACTTAGTTACCTCTTGTAGTTCTTTGGAGCTAATATCATCATTGTTGCTCCTAGCTTTCATTTTCTTGCTTGACTCTTCCTTGGTCAAGGCTTTCTTCCTTTTATCTCTTTCTTTCTTTCTTCTTGCTTCCTCTTCTTCTTTGTCTTTAGGAAGCTTTTGAATTTTTTTGTTGTTCTTTCTTCATCGAGTCGACTCAGATTTTACTTGGAGTCGACTCGACTGACTTGAGAGTCGACTCGAGATCTTCAGGAGACATCTCGTTCTCAGAGGCCTAAAAGATGATTCTCTGTCTTTTGAACTGTTCTGCCTCGGAGTCGACTCGAGCCTTGTTGGAGTCGACTCGGCTAACTTGGGAGTCGACTCTGAAATACTTGGAGTCGACTCGTTCACAGGATCTCCAGGACTGAGTCTCTGCCTTTCAGACTATTTTTCTCTAGGAGTCGACTCGGACAAACCGGGAGTCGACTCGGCTAATGTGGACGATTCTGCAGTCTCATTGTTAGTATGCAATTGAAGCACATGTGAGCTAATCTGAGATTTATCATAAATATTTCTTAAAGTATCCCAGATTTCTTTAGCAGATAAGCATGCAGAAATCTTATGAAATATAGATTCATGGATAGCACAATATAGAATGTTCATAGCATTAGCATTCAATTGTGCTAAGTCTTTTTCATTGACAGCTTGAGAGTGTGTGTGAAGATTATTTATTGTGATATTCCATAAATCATAGTTTTGTGATTGAATAAAAATGCGCATGGCGTGCTCTCCAATGTGTGTAGTTTATGCCATTAAATGGTGGAGGTCTATCAATTAATTGTCCCTCTCCTAGAAACTATCTATTTGAGTTGTCATGATCTTTGGCTCTTGATCGTAAGATCAACAATTAATTTTAGAGCACCTGCTCTGATATCACTTGTTGCCCAAGATGACAACTCAAGAGGGGGGTGAATTGGGTTTTCTAAAAATTATGTTTCCTAATTTTTTACTTTAAATTGAATGCAGCGGAATGATAAGATGTTACTTACTTAAGCTCTAGGCAATTACAAGTTATGTAGTGATAAATTAAGCTAGAGCAATTATACTATGGCTTTAGGGCGCAATTGATCCTAAATTAACTTATAGTTGTATGATCAATTTAATCTATGTGAATGGTAAGAATAGAGTGAAAGCTAAGCAAGTTCTAAACAATCTCTTATAATCAATTAGGAAATAAAGCTAGAGATATTACACAGTCTAGTATGTATGTAAGGCATGAAACGCAAGAAATAAGGTATCACAAACACAAAGATGTATAGTGGTTCGGTGCACCCCAGCACCTACATCCACTCCCCAAGACCTCTTGGAAATTTCACTATAATCCCTTAGATTACAACCGGTTGTTTTACAAGCTCACAACCCAACTTGTTGTTTTCGCGAGATCACAACGAACTCGGTCGGTTTTCACAGGCTCACCGACTAGAACCAATCCGATTGTTTTCACGAGCTCACAATCCAACCAAGTTGGTTTTTCCCGGTTCACCAACCACAACCTTATACCATTGGTTTTTCCTTTAGCTCACCAACAAACCTTAACACCGTTGGTTTTTCCTTTGGCTCAACAACAAACCTTAACACCATTGGTTTTTCCTTTGGCTCACCAACAAACCTTAACCCCTTGATTCAATCTCTTGATTGAATCAAGTTACAAGATATTAGACTAAGAATTTAAAACAAATACAAGCTTCTTAAACAAACAAATATAGCAATGTAAACAAGTAGAGTAAAGAGAAGCCCTCAAACAAGTTTTGAAGATGAAGGAACTCGGCTTCTTCTTTACTTGACCCTCTTTCTGATTTGGCACGAGGTAGAGGATCACTGAAGTAGCACACAGTTGGAGAGGAAGCTTTGGGATTCACTTGGATGCTCTTCTTCTCTCTATTTTGCTTTGAATGGCCCTTTTGTGCTTTTGGAAGGTTTTTCTTGAAATCTCTTTAAAATCTCTTCCCTAAGTGCTCTCTCCTACTTCCATAACTTCTTCCCTAGCTCTTTCCTTGATTTTATAGCTTTGGATGGCGTGGGAATAAAGATCTAGCCGTTGGAGACAAAAATAGAGCCATTGGAGTTGAGAAAAAACTAGCCGTTATGCCTCCTAGCGTGTTAGAGTCGACTCGGCTAAAGTAGGAGTCGACTCGAGCACTGTAGCACTGGAAATCACCTCTCTGTTTTTTGTCTGTTTGTAGTCCTGGAGTCGACCTGCAGTCTCGGAGTCGACTCGAGCACTGTAGCACTGTGGAGTGATTGATTATAACCCTATTTGATTTTGATGAGCTCAAAGCATTTGAGTATATCTTATGTTATACTAATGAATTCAATCTAGTGTTTCAGTCAAATATTTATAAATTTATGTTCAAGTGTCTCTAGCTTTGGTTCAATACACTTTGGATAAGTAAGGAATTCAATTTGAACCAAAGTCTGAATCTCGAGTCGACTCCAGAAGATTACGAGTCGACTCCAAGCGTATCAGAAGCTCTAGCACAAGCTCGAGTCGACTCCTGCACATTACGAGTCGACTCCGACTGAGAACAGACAGCCGGACAGAAAGATTCATCTCAGAACCTGTCAACGAGTCGACTCCTGAAGAATTCGAGTCGACTCTGATGCTTGCCGAGTCGACTCCAGCATAGTACGAGTCGACTCCTTGGAGTAACAGACAGAAAGACAGAGAAGCCATATTGGACTCTGAGAGCCGAGTCGACTCCCGAAGAACTCGAGTCGACTCCGACGGTTGGCAGGTCGACTCCTAAGGAAGTAAGAGTCGACTCCCAGAGAAATGCAAGGCTAAAAGTTAGAGAGCCAACTTCGATGTCTGAGAGCCGAGTTGACTCCCGCAAAGTCCGAGTCGACTCCAAGGCAGTTCAACTCCAAAGATAGAAGACCTGTCTTTCAGGCTCTGAGAGCCGAGTCGACTCCAAGAAAATTCGAGTCGACTCGAGGAAGCAAAACCGAGAGGATGAGTTTTGAAGCCTGAAGATCGAGTCGTCTCCAGAAGGGAAAGTCATCTCCGGACAATTGGCGAGTCGACTCCAGGTTCAGCCGAGTCAACTCGAGAACGGGACGGCACTCGATTTCAAATTTTGAACAGTGGGCGAGTCGTCTCCAGTAAAGCATGAGTCGACTCCAGCAACACTCGAGTCGACTCCTGATCGAGCGAGTCGACTCCGATCCCAACGGGCATTTTGTCAGGAGTTGCAGAATGTGCAGAACGGCCTTGAATCTGTGTCTAACGGCTATTTTTCTTTGAGAATGGCTTAAATAGCCTGAGTGAATAGTAATAGAGTAAGAAAGAGAGACTCCATTCAAAGCTAAAGGGATTTCCACCAACCAAAAGCTCTCTAGAGTGATTACACGAAAAAGAAGGAAGAAGTGCATTGAAGTCGACTCTCCAACTGTCTTCCTCACATTCAAGGCTCTCCTCCTGACAGCAAGTCTACATCAAATTCAAGAGGAGTCAAAGAGTTTGAAAAGCCCCTTCCTCCATCTCCAAAATCAGTTTGAGGGCTTCTTACTCTTCCTTGCTTAAATTGTTTAAATACGCTTTTGAGAAGCTTCCTTTTTGTTTGTGTCAAACTATTTGTTACTTACTTGATTCAATCAGGGGATTGAATCAAGGGTGTTAAGGTTTGTTGGTGAGCCAAGGTTAAAACCAATGGTGTAAGGGTTTGATTGTGATCCCGAAAAAACAATCGGGTGGTTCTAGTCGGTGAGCCTGTGAAAACCGATCGAGTTCGTTGTGATTTCGTAAAACAACCAGTTGGGTTGTGAACTTGTAAAACAACCAGCTGTAATCCGAGGGATTATAGTGAACTCCCAAGTGAGGCTTGGGGAGAGGACGTAGGAGCAAGGATTAGCTCCGAACCACTATAAAATTGCTTGTGTTTGTGATTGTTTCATTGTCTTTTCCTTTCCCTTCATCCACTGCATATAGCAACTAATTAATCCACTCGCAAAAGTTTTAATTAGTTACTCACAAAGTCTTTTAATTGCAATAATTATTTTAAAACCCAATTCACCCCTCCTCTTGGGTTGTCTATTTGGGCACTGAAAATCAACTCTCTATTTTTTTGTCTATTCTCAGTCGGAGTCGACTCGTAAAGTTCCGGAGTCGACTCGAGCACTGTTCCTTGAAACTCCAGAGTGCGAGAGTCGACTCTGAACTTCCAAGAGTCGACTCGAGGACTATTCTTTTGAATCTTTCTTTGAATTTGCTCCTCCAACTTGAATCCTTTGAACTTGAAACTTGGGCCAATAAAGTGTAGCTTTCTTCCAACTTTTCTTGAGAGCTTTTGAAGCCTTCTTGTATTTTTCCAACTTGCTATGTTCCTTGCAAAACAAATTATTTTTCTTCTTGCAACACAAACATTAGTATTTATACTTCAAGGTTTTGTGATCATCAAAATCAATCTTTAAATCAATCTTTGGGTCATCAACTCGAAAGTTAATGAGCTGAGAAGCCCATCTTTCTCCATTTTGTTCATTCTGTCCTCTCCAATATGGCCAAGCCTGCACTATAAGAAAAACTATATTTCCCGACTTTTGTCTGCCGATGCTAAGTAGAAGCGTCGGTAATTTTTTAGGAAGTCTGGCTTCCGCCGACGCTTATAAGCGTCGTTGAAACCCATAAGCGTCGGCAGAAGTAAAAATCCTTTTTTTTTTATTTTTTTCCTCCCAATTACGCTTTAGAAAGCGTCATCGGAGGCCATTATCCCCCCCTCCCCTCCTCCCTGCAAATTCCTCCCGATCCCTAACCCATCCAGCCGCCCCCTCCCCTTCTCTCTCCGCCGCTCGCCCCCTCCCCCCTCCTCTCTACAAATCCCCTCCCCTCTCCCGATCCCTCAAACCCCTCCCTTACAAATCTCTAACCCCCTCCCGATTCTTGATTAGATTCCTTCCAAGAAGCGTGAGAGAGAGAGAGAGAGAGCGGCCACCCAGGCCCCCGATCCCTCTTCTCCGGCGTCGATGGAGTTCGATGGAGCTTCCTCCCTCTTCTCCGGCGTAGGCTCCATGCCTTCTCAGGCCACCCAAGCCCCCGATCCCTCCTCCTATTGTAAATTAGAGCAGCGCACAAAAGAGATGAAGGGAATCAACAACGCCAAGCTCATCCTCCTGCAGTCCTCCAAGCAGGCAGGTGGCGGAGGTGGCGCCGGCGCCGGTGGTGGATCCACGGCGGCGCCCATGTTGTATCTCCTGGGGTCTCATCACCGTCTCTGGCTCATCGCCTTCGCCTCCTTCTTCACCTTCGCCGCCCTCCTCGCCTTCGTCACCACTACCACCACCCCTCGAGACCCCGGCCTCTCCTCCTCTAACCAATTTGCCCGTGCCCCTTCTTCCTTCCGACACAACTCCCGTCTCCCCGACCCCGTCTTTGACGCCCTCGTCAACTACGCCGCCGCCTCAAATTCCAGCGGCAAGATGGGAGACGCCGACCTCCGCACCATCGCCGCCGTGCTCCGCCGCCGCGCTCCCTGCAAATTCCTCGTCTTTGGCCTCGGCCATGAGACCCCTCTCTGGCGCACCCTCAACTACGGCGGCACCGTCTTTCTCGACGAGAACGAGTACTACATCGCGCACCTCGAGGGCCGCCTCCCGAGCCTCGAGGCCTACGACATCGCCTACACCACCAAGGCCCGGGAGATGCCCGACCTCATTGCCGCCGCTCGCCGCGGCCGCCGGGGGGACTGCCGCCCCGTCCAGAACCTCCTCTTCTCCGACTGCCGCCTCGCCCTCTACGACATCCCCTGGGACGTCATACTCGTGTACGGGCCCCGCGGCTACGCCTCCACCTCCCCGGGAGGATGTCCGCCATCTTCACGGCAGCGGTGATGGCCCGCTCCGCCGGCCCGGGGCCCACCGACGTGCTGGTCCACGACTACGAGCGCGAGGTGGAGCGGGTGTGCAGCATGGAGTTCCTCTGCAACGAGAATCTCGTCGCCAACACCGGCCAGCTGGCCCACTTCCTCATCCCCGACGGCAACGGCGCCACCCGCGACGACTTCTGTGCCAACAGCACCATCGCTGAGGCCGCCCAGTAATTTTTTTTTCTTTTTTTTTACAGGGGACAGAAAGGTTTTCTTGGGTATTTTTATATTTTTTTCCATAAAAAAATTTATGACGATGCTTTAAAGCGTCGCTAATTGAACTGGTTGAGGAATTTTAGCGACGCTTAAAAGCGTCGCTAAAAATAACCTTTAGCGACGCTTTTCAAACGCGTCGGCAATTTTTTTTCCACTCCGACATAGCCGACGCTTTGGTGACGCTTTGAAAAGCGTCGGAAAGAAAATTACCGACGCTTATAAGCATCGGTAAAAGCCTCAAAAGCGTCGCCAAAGCTCCTTTTTCTTGTAGTGCTGAGGTGCCACAAATACTTCTAGTTTATCTTATTTATGGATCTTTTGGATCCTATGGCACTCACTACTTGCTCAGACACATTCACAGACACATTGATATGTAAGTGATAGAGACTGTGAATCATGAAACCATGTGCAACTAATTTATTTCTAAAATAAATAGAACAGCAGTCTTTATCAAATGTAAAAATATGACCATCCTGTGCTAAACTCGAAACAGAAATCAAACTTTGCTAGCAGCAGGGACATAATAACAGTATCTAAGCAATAAACTAAAACCAAACGGTAGTCGCAGAGGATAGGTACCCATAGCTACAGTAGCAACTCTTGCCCCATTGCCAACCCGAAGGGTTACTGCACCTTCTATCAACCTCCTACTTTCCTTTAGACCCTGCATAGTAGTGCACAAATGAGCACTAGAACCAGAATTTATAACCCAACTAGAAGTAGAAGAAACTGTAAGGTTAGTTTCAATTACGAGCAAGTCTAACATACTTTCTGAAGGTGCGTCTGCCTTTTTATTCTTCAGGCTCTCGAGGTATGAAGGGCAGTTCTTTTTCCAGAGGCCATTAATGTTGCAGTGGAAACATTTTCCTTTGTCATTAGCCTTTTTCTTATGAACTTCCTTCTTTGACTTCTTGTCTTTCTTCTGCTTTTTTGCAGGCTTTTTTTCTTCTAAGTAGACTTTCTCTTGGAACCAGAAGTCATCTCAGTAGTAAGAATAGAGCCCCTTGAACCTTTCAAGGCTCCCTCAGCAGTTACCAACATGTTCAACAATTCAATCTTAGTACATTCAATCTTATTCATATGGTAGTTTACTATAAACTGCCCAAATAAATCAGAAAGAGATTGCAGGATTAGATCTATTTGCAATTTCTTGTGCATGGTCATACCGAGCTTCTCAAGCTCCTCTAAATCCTTAATCATAGTCAGACAGTGATCATGGACAGACTGCCCCTCACGCATCTTTGCCTTGAAGAGCCTCTTGGACATTTCAAAGCGTGCTGTGCGGCTCTGCTCACCATACAACTCTTGCAGGTGTGCCAGTATCTCCCTAGCAGTCTTTATATTCTCATGCTGGCATTGGAGTTCATTAGTCATGGATGCCATGATATAGCACTTGACCCTAATGTCATCGTCCGTCCATTTTTCATGCGTCTCACGCTGATCATCGGTCGGACGTGATGGTAACCTAGGAATATCATTCTCGAGTACATAGCCTAGTTTCTCGCAACTCAGAACGATTTTGAGGTTTCTAAGCCAGTCTTTGTAATTGGTTTCGGTCAGTCGGTTGGTCTCAAGGATACTGGTCAAAGGGTTCGAAGCTGAAATTGTGATTTGTAGAGAGTAAAGATTCTAGTTAGATTTTGTACTTGATCTTAATTTGTTCTAGAGACTTTTAAAAACAAATGTGCTCCCACTATTTTCTCGAACCTCTCATACTCTCCTGATGGAGAAACGAAAATCCAACGCGACTAGGATTTCTAGTGGGTACTGTAGTCTCACCGATTTACATGTCGCCTCACTTAACAGTTATTAGTAATATATAAATAGATGAGTGTACAACTATTGTACAATGCTTCTTAAGCAAATTGCAGTGGTACTTAGTCTCTAAGTCATGAAGACCCCACCTAACAGTTATTGGCCCCATTACTTAGTTAAGTCAGACCCACCGTATAACCGCAGAAATAAAGTCGTCATTGGATCCTCACCTAACAGTTATTGGCACCCAACCCCACCTTTATCCTGCAACATCTCATTGTCTAATAGAGAGGTCCAGTCCTCCGATGCAACTTGCCCACTATGTCCAGCTGAGATAAATCAACACCGAAAAGATCTTAGCAACTCTACTACGGTGGTAGACCTATGGACTTAATATTGTGTAATCATGTCTTAGTGTTTTCAACCTTGAGCTCTTCATAAGAGGTAATCGAGCAATTGGCCAGGTAAGCAGGTGGGGGGCTCCCCTTACTCGGAGAGTAAGGTCCTAATTAAATAACCACCTTTTAGGCTTGCCTAGACACCAATTAGATCAATTAATCTAATATGACTAGCTCATGTTGGTTCACTCTCGACTGATTGAGGAGGTTTGTATTTAGGTCTCTCTCGATCGACTATTCACATCTCATGCAAATACATATCTACCCGCATAGACATAAGCATAAACATCCAGGCATAATATCAACAAATAAATATAACTGGTGATGATCATGGATTCAAGATGGGGTCATTTTACAAGCACATGCACGTCAAATGGTTAGGTCATCTTCAACTCTTGACTCGATCTTGATCTCCTAGGTCCAATTGTGATCAACTTCTTGATCCATCTTCAATCAACCTTTGATCTTGATCCGCGCATGTTGAGCTTGTTGATGTACGCATCGATCAACCATCGACGTGCAACACACATTACAGATTAAATCCTAAATTATTTTAAAAATTAAATTAAATAAAAGAATAAATTACAACCCTTTTTCATGAGACACGCAGGTCTCTAATACATGAATTTAAGATGCACGCATGCATCTGAAAATTAAAATTACATGCCATCACATAGCATCACAGAACATCGCAGAACATTTCAACACATTCAAAAGTGTTCATCCATGATCATCACCGTACGCATCTCATGCATAAATATTATTTTCAGATCTGTAATTTAACTGATTATTTCATCTCATGACTTGCTGCTTATGCAAGATATGATTCTAAATATTTGTAATCAGATTATCAAAGCAATAGAATCATTAATCTAAGCATCCAAAAATCAGCATGCAGAAAAATCAGCAAGCTGAAAATTCTGCATGCAGAAAATTTCAGCAAGCATAATCCTTTAAATTTTAGATCTAAAATACCTTTAATGATTAATCCTAATCTTAATCTATATAACCTGGCTCTCATATCACTGTTAGGATCCCATGCATGTCGCAGAAAAATCAAAAAAATTTCAGATCGCAGCGGAAGGCATGCGCGAGATCCCGTTCATCGTATGAATGTATTTTTAAAACTTCGTTTATAAATAGATTAGGATTAATTCTTTTAAACTATTTTTAAATCATTATGAAGATCAGATCTTCACCTTGTGCGGGTAGATGGTCTCCGCAAATCTAATATTCATGGATTTGTTGAAGGTTCGATGGAAGCCGCACATGCGTCCGGCCTCTACGGGTATCCACACGAAGTAGTGAACCAATCGAAGGTTTCGTATCTCCCCAGAGTGCTAGCTCCCTTATAGAAATAGCTATTGATGGCTGAAATTCTCTTTTTTGAATCAACTCTTGATTGCCTTGAGAGTAGGAAGAAGAAGGAAGGTTCAATGGAAGAAGATCAAAAACCCTTCGCAGCCTTTTTATTTTCTTCGCGTTGGAACCAAGGAAGGGGATTTAAGAGGCCACGCCAAGGCTTCTTTTCTTCCCTTCTCTCTTGCGGCTGAAAGGAGGAATGGGAGGAGGAGAGGTGCTGCCGAATTCCTTAGAGAAAGCCTCAAGAGGAGGGGCCGAAATCCCTCCTGTTTTTAATCTCCTAAGGGATAAGGATGAGCTCCTAATTTTTAGGAGCTCATTTTTATCCCTTTATTTGGCTAGCTAGGAGGGGCGTACGCCCCTCCTCTTTTCTCCACGCACAGCACCAAGGGAGGGGCGTACGCCCCTCCCTCTTATCCAATTTCAATCAACCACTTAATCATATTAAGTGGTGATTGGGTTGGGTCCTATGCTAGGGTTCAATTCTATTCCAAATAGAATTAGGTGCACCCATTTTCTTTCATGCCAAATCCTAATCCAATTAGGATTTAATTGAACCATGACTCTATTGAACTCTTCAATCCTAATCCAATTGGAAGTCATTGGATTAATTAGATTAAAATTAATTAGGACTTAAGAACTCCTAATCTAATTAGGACTTCTCAAATTTCAGCCCTAAACCAATTAGGACTTTAGAACTCCTACTCCAAGTAGGACTCTAATTTAATTTGAAATCTTAATCCAATTAGGACTCCAAGAATCCTACTCCAAGTAGGACTCGTGATCAAGTCCAATTAATTAAATTAAATTACAAACCGATTGCAATTATTCCTTCTTCAACTCACTAATCTTTGCGAGTTATCTAATTATCAATTAAATTGATTATTTGTGATTCTTAATCACATTCAACCATCGAATCAGTCAATACCTCTAATGTGTGTGACCCCATAGGTTTTATTCTGTCTGGTAGTGAGATATATTGCGATCTCTATCATAATATCTTTGAAAACTCCTTTTAATGGGTTGAAACAATTCCAACTCAACTCACTAGGGATTATCGACCATCAAGATGGTCCTTGTGAGTCTCACCATCCACTAGTGACACCTAGCAGCATATAGTGGCTACCCAGCAGAATGGAATGATGAACCTCTAGGTGCAGTTATCGTATGATACAGTCATTCTATCATGGATCTCTACAGGCAGGAGGTCATGGATAACTCATCAAATTCCGTCGTCTGTCATATGCCTAGATTTATTTGACTTGAGTTCGAGAGTGGAAAACTCTTTCTCCACTATATATACTGCCCTGGCAAAGGTCTTAGAACTCAGTCTTATAAATTACATAGGAACACTCCTTATCTATTAAGATCGATAGATTTCATGTAGGTGCATACCCTACTCCTACAGTGAACCTATTGCAACCAATCTACACTACAAGGATCCATATGACTAGAAACCATGTATATGTGTAGTCAAACTATAATAATCTCACTGTGAGTAGCCGAAGCACTGCAGGTCAAAGAACCAGTCATACTACTGCAACATCAAGTAAGTCACTGACGAGTGGATAGACATCCCAAGTGACTTCTTGTCTTGGTCACACTCAGTACCCTTGTTCTCTAACAAGCACCTATACTATCACTTTAGTGTCTCTATATTGTGGACTCGAGTCTCGTCCATCCATAAGGAAAGCGATCTGTGCACTGATTTCATCGGATCGATCACCATCCTCGTGATGATTCATTGATCAGGAGCATTTAGAAATTAATCACCAATGATACATGGCTCAAATTCTCAACTCTTGAGAATATGTATCATCATCTTATTAATTTTTTGGACGATTCATAGACACATAAATAATATGAATGAAAAAGATGCCTATTTATTATTCAATAATAATAACGTCAAGTACAAAATTATGTTCCAGAATTAATAATATATCAGCCAGATTGGCTTCTAGGGCATACATCTAACATGATGTCGCTTCTCCACCCAAAAGAAATACATACCCAGAAGTGGACTTCACATCCATATTATCTGTTATCCAATTCGTATCACTATACCCTTCAACGACATTCGGAAATCCCTTATAACACAATGAGTATTCCATGGTTCCTCTAAGATATTTAAAGACTCTCTCTAAAGCAACCCAATGATCTTTGCTAGGATTATGAGTATATCTACTAAATCTTCCAACATCATATGCTATATCAGGCCTAGTTATATTTGCTATATATAATAATAATCCAATCATTTGTGAGTACTTCAGTTAAGATACTAGTTCACCATTATTATTATTTTCAAATGCACATTTAGATCATATGGTATTGATATAGATTTACAATCAAAATAATTAAACTTTTTAACATCCTTTCTATTGTACTGGTTTGATTAAGAGTAATTCCATTCGGTGTTCTTTCCAACTTCATTCCTAAAATTACATAGGCTTTTTCTAAATCCTTTATGTCAAACTTTCTCGAAAGATAAGACTTAACATCATTTACTATCTCCAAATTTATCCCAAATATTAATATATCATCAACATAAAGACATAAGATCACATGTTCTCCATTACTCTTTTTGCAGTACACACACTTATCATATTTATTAATCTTAAAGTCATATTCTAAGATCATCTTATCAAACTTCTCATGCCATTGCTTTGGAGCTTGTTTTAAACCATACAAGGACTAACCTACAGACCTTATGTTCTTGACCTTTAACTACAATACCTTCAAGTTGCTCCATATATATTTATGTTTCCATTTAGAAAGACAGTCTTAACATCCATTTGATGAATCACTAGATTATGCACTGATGCTAAGACAACTAAAATTCTAATAGTAGTTATCCTAGATACAAGTGAATATGTATCAAAGTAATATATTCCTTCCTTTTGTGTAAAACCTTTAGCCACTAGTTTGGCTTTGTACTTGTCTATGGTTCCATCAGGTTTTAACTTCTTCTTGAACACCCATTTACACCCAATAGCTTTATTTCCAGGAGATAAATTAGTTAACTCCCAAGTGTTATTTTAAATAATAGACTCTATCTCACTTTGTATAGCTTCCTTCTAAAATGGAGCATCTAAAGAAGACATAGCTTTCTTATAGGTAGTAGTATCTCCTTCTGTTAAAAAGGTATAAAATTCATCTCCAAAATTTTTCTTTATTCTAGACCTTTTGCTCCTTCTTAACTCTAATTGTGTTTCTGGTTCCTTTGATGCACTTGTACTAGTGGAAAGTTTATCATTAGTAGATGATTTATTTATTACTTGTTGTGAAATTTTATTTTTATAAGAAAATATATCTTCAAAATAGGTAACATGTCTAGATTCTATAACTGTGTTGTTTGAAATTTTATTAATCTCAGAGTTTATAACTAAAAATCTATTAGCACTACTATTTTGAGCATACCCTATAAATACAACATATATAGTTTTAGGCCCTATTTTCTTTCGCTTAGGCTCAGAGATTGCTACTTTTGTTAAACACCCCCACACTTTCAAGATTTTAAGATTAGGTGTTCTTTTCTTCCAAATTTCATAAGGGGTCTTTTCATCCTCTTTCTTAGTATTGGCTCTATACTTTTTCTCAACTCTAAGAGAGTTTATGACTTTGGTTAAGGTTAACTCTCCTTATTTATGCCTAAAGGTCCTAACAAAATCATTCCAAGATGATGGCAATTTATCTATAAGATAGGAGACTTTAAAATCTTCACTAAATTTGGTTTTCTTTTTCTCAACTCTTCTCAGAAGTTCTTGATACTCATGAATTTGATCTCCCACTAGTTTATTGTCTACTATTTTATAACTATTAAAGTTTGAGATAGTAAACCGATAAATGCTAGCATCTATTATCCCATATTCAGCCTCTAAAGCATCCCAAAGTTCTTTTGCACTTGAGGTAGTGGCATGATACACATCATAAAGGTGGTCAGATAAAGCACTGAGTATTCTATTATAGCAGCAATACTTTACTTGCTCATTAGTCATCCGGGAAGGTAACTCTTGATTAGACTGTGGTTCCTCTATAACAGATACAAGTCCTAACACAGTCAACCAATATTTAAGTTATTTTTGCCACCTACGAAAATTTTGTCCACTAAATTTTTCGGATTTAATACTATTAGCTTCTTCCATATTTGCCATTTTAAATTTTAAACTCTAAAATTTTAAAGTTTAAAAGGACAGTAGAGTATTCAACTGTGAGAAAAAATAATAACGATAACGTCACTAATGAATAAATGTAAACAAAATGTTACTAAGAGTATCTCTTAATAATATACTATGTAACAATAACTTTATTAATAATTGCAAAAAAAAACAACACCAATGTCACCAAATAGGTTTAATACTTGCAAGCAAATGATTACAATTCTCATTAAATGACCATTTTATTGCTTGAAGCAAATTTTTATCAAAAATTAAAATTCTAAGAGTTTGTTTTTAACTATTCTAATTAAATTCTTTTGATCTTCCAAAACTTATTATAACTTCAATCAGTCAAACTTTTTTCTTTTAATTTTTCCTACTTTTTTTTATATATATCTTCGCCAAAACTATTTTTTAATTAAAACAGCAAACTATTTTTTGATTAAATAGTAAACTATTTTTTTATTAAAGCAGTAAACTATTTTATTAATTAAAACAGTAAACTATTGTTTTATATTAAAACAGTAAACTGTTTTCTTAATTAAAACAGTAAACTGTTTTATTTTTTTATTTTTAGTTTAACAGTAAATTGTTTTATTTAATTAAATAGTAAACTGTTTTTTATCAAACAGTAAACTATTTTTTTATTAAACAGTAAACTATTTTTTTAATTAAAACAGTAAACTATTTTTTTTATTAAACAGTAAACTATTTTTTATTAAAACAGTAAACTATTTTGTTTGATTAAAACAGTAAACTGTTTTTTAATTAAACAGTAAAGTGTTTTTTTATTAAACAGTAAACTATTTTTTTAATTAAACGGTAAACTATTTTTTGATTAAAACAGTAATATGTTTTCTTGATTAAAACAGTAAACTATATATATAATTTTTAAATTAAACAGTAAACTATTTTTTTATTAAACAGTAAACATTTTTTAATTAAAACAGTAAACTGTTTTTTAATTAAACAGTAAACTATTTTTTAATTAAAACAGTAATCTGTTTTCTTGATTAAAACAGTAAACTATTTTTTATTAAACAATAAGCTGTTTTTTTAATTAAACAGTAAACTGTTTTTTTATTAAAACAGTAAACTATTTTTTTAATTAAACAGTAAACTGTTTCTTATTAAAACAGTAAACTGTTTTCTTAATTAAACAGTAAACTGTTTTCTTTAATTAAACAGTAAATTGTTTTTATATTAAACAGTAAACTGTTTTTTTATTAAACCGTAAACTTTTTTTTATTAAACAGTAAACTGTTTTCTTAATTAAAACAGTAAACTATTTTTTTAATTAAACATTAAACTTTTTTGTTGATTAAACAGTAAACTTTTTTTTTATTAAAATAGTAGACTATTTTTCTTGATTAAAATAGTAAACTGTTGTTTTTTTATTAAACAGTTTAATGTTAAAATTAAGAATCTAAAGCTAAACTAACAATAATTTCTAATAGAGATTAACAAGAACAGTATTCAACAATGCATCTTGCAGAATATATATATATATATATGGAACAATGTACCAACGGCTTTAGAATATTGGTCCAGCAAGATGCTTTGTAAAATATTTAAATCACATGAACAGAAAATCTAACAATTATAATAAAATAGTAGTAAGAAAATATCTGGCTTATGAGGTGTAAGACGCACGCCAAGAGACGCACTGTCCTAAAGCCGTTGTTGCCTCCCCACGTGCAGGTATTAGCGGTCAGCGACGGCTCCCAGATACAACTAGGGCTGGAAGTGGGCCGGGCCGGGTCGGGCCAAACCCCTACCCAAGCCCGGCCCGAATTTTTTTTCCGGGCTTCGGGCCGGGCCGGGGCCCGAAAAATTTTTAAGGAACAAGGCCCGAGCCCGGCCCGAGCCCGGCCCGAGCCCATTTGGGCCGGCCCAGTTGGGCCCTAACCTAGGCCGGCCCGTTTGGGCCAGCTCGTTTGGGCCAGCCCGGTCCCGAGCCCGGCCCGATCCCCAGCCCGGCCGATCCCGAGCCCGGCCAGCCCGTTTGGGCCAGCTCGTTTGCTGCAATTCACATGCTAATTTTATCAGTTCCATATATTATTTATGCTTGTCTTACATGCTTTCTCCATTCGAATTACGTTGGCGTCATGATTCAAAAGCTGGTATCTGATGATCATACTCTAAAAGTGACAGATATTTTGATAAAAGAAGAAGGAAAGGGATTACTTCCAAATAGAGAGAGCATTAGAGACTATTCTTATATAGCAGAAAAATGATTATTGTGCTCTGGTTCAAGAAAGTGTAGACATTGTACATCTCAGCACAAGCATAAATAATGTGTGGAGGCGTGGACACACATGCTTCGACAAATGTGTAGTAGTATTGTAGTAAGGAGTCCGTACCTTTGGATTGCATTGCTGAGGTAAAGTTAATACGCTCAAATGACAGATCACCTGCACAGGCTGCACGGCTGCACAGAGGACAATTTCACAGAGGTGTATGTGCAAATACAAGTACATGAAACATACAAGCAAAAATGTCGACAAGCAAACAACCTATTCAACTTAAATCAAATATAAGATGGACCAAGTAGGCAATCAGACAGATCATTAACAAAATAGCATCTGATGGTTTGAAGATAACTTGCAAAAAAATTCATTCCATGCAACCAACTGCAACGATACAACTGAAACCAAACAAAAGGATTCCATCAAAAATAGGAGGATAAAAAAATCATCGGCTTGAAGTCGTTGTTCCCTGCACAATAATATATTCATCATATCCATGTAATAGAGAAACCCCCTGAAGTCAGCTTCAGGCCTGCAGTTCAAAATCATACAACTCTCATAAAATTTTGCAACAAATAACCATGATCCACATGAAAATACTCCATCAACAAACATACTTCATACTTGATACTTTAGGTATGAACTAGATCTGATGAGGGTATCGTCATTCAGTTCTCCCAAATTGCCCACTCCAGGAGTCCAGGGTGTCGTCATCTACATTCAACGTTACAGAACTCGAGCAATTTGCAACTGTTAACACACAAATCAATCATAAATGTTTAAATTATAAGTACAATAAGCAAATAAAAAATATTAGATAAATTTAAAAGATTTATATACCTTCATCATATTGTTCACGAAGCCAATTTTGGGTACACACTAAGGCTTCTACGGTAGAAGGGCTCAAAGAGCTTC
Source organism: Phoenix dactylifera (assembly GCF_009389715.1). Lineage (NCBI taxonomy): Eukaryota > Viridiplantae > Streptophyta > Magnoliopsida > Arecales > Arecaceae > Phoenix > Phoenix dactylifera. The sequence continues at coordinate 19,438 of NW_024069005.1, read as the reverse complement.
GATACTGATCCACAACTCTACCACCAGTGCTGAATGCTGACTCAAATGAAACAGTGAAGACTGGAATAGCTAGAACATCTCGAGCCATTCTTGATAGTATAGGATAGACTGCTGCATTGCTCTTCCACCAAGCCAAGATGTCAAACTCTTTATTCTCCAAATCGGGAAGTACATCATCATCCAAATAACTATCCAACTCGGATCTCTTAGGGCGTTTTGAAGAACTCTGACTTCTAAATTGAGCAAAATCCATACCAAATTTTTTTTTGGAAGAAACTGAACTTATATCACCTTGTCCACCAAAATTAGATGTTCGCTCACTTGAACTCATAGAGGGATGCATTCTTGTTGCATCTACATACTCATTATACAATTGAAAAAGACAAGCACGAATATCATCAATCTTTTTCTTGCACTCCTCCAACTCAAATGCCTTTTGATAACAAAATTCTACAAATATCAACTTTGATCTGGGATCCAAAATAGAAGCAATTACCAACAAATTATTGCACTGAGACCAATATTTGTTAAACTTCTTTAGCATCTCATTTGTTAATTGCTTCACTATTTCATCAGTATCGATACTTTCATCCATCAATAAAGCCCTAATTCCCCAAACTTCTTTTAGGTATAAATTGGATGTGGGATACTTACAACCAGAAAATACTTTAGTGGCATCAAGAAAGGCTTCTAAAAATTTAAGAATTATAGAAGCCTTTTTCCATTCATCATTGGTGGGGCATACACATGAATGCTCAGTTGCATATCTAATAAGAGCATCTTTATAACCAAGTGCATCATGCAACATTTCATAAGTAGAATTCCATCTTGTAGGAACATCCAAAGTGAGTCCTTTTCTAGCAGGAAGTCTCATATGCTGTAGAATTTCATTAAATGCTTGCATTCGAGATGGGGATGCAGAGACATATCTAACAATTTCTCTTATACATTCAATAGCTTCATGAATGATTTTCATTCCATCCTGAACCATAATATTTAATATATGTGCACAACATCTAATATGACTGTACTCCCCACTAAACAACATTGAATAACAAAAGTGATCTCAGAGCCTTCTCATTACAGTATCATTTGTGCTGCAATTATCCAAAGTAATAGCACATATTTTATAATCCAATTCTCATTCAACAAGGCATTTTTTTACAGCATCTTCAATTGCAAAGCTGGTGTGAGGGTATGGAAGTTTCTTGAAACTAATAATCTTCTTATGCAGAGTAAAGTCAGAATCAATATAATGTGCTGTGATAGAACCGATTTTCTGATTTGATGTCCAAATATCAGTAGTGAAACTAGCTCGAGAACTTAGGTTCTTGAATACATCATGCAATTTTTTCCTCTCTTCTTGATACAAAGCCATACAATCATGTTTTACAGTCTTACGACCCATAATTTTGAATAATGGCTGAAGAGATCTCATAAAATCCAGAAAAACAGTGTGCTCAACAATACGAAATGGAAGCTCAGCATATATAATAAATTTTGCAAGAATTTTTCTACTCTCTTCTTGATTGAATTTGAGACACTTTATCGGATCTTTTGAACTTGGTAGTAAGAGCAACTGATTAGTCGAATTCTTTTGATACTTCTTGCAAACATTTTCAAGATGGCGTTTTAGATGACTCGTTCCTCCTTTAGTGCTCCCACTTAAAACTTTTTTACAATATTTGCACTTAGCTATTGACCCTTCAGAATTTTTTTCCTCGATAAAGTGATTCCATACCCAAGATCTTTTTCTAGAAGAATTGTCACAAATATTTTCAGCAGTATCTTTATTTCTATCATCCTCATTCCTTAAATCTTCAACAATCTCATTTTCACCCACTTTAGAATGAGACATTAGTAAAAATAATCTGCCCAAATAACAAAATAAATATCACAAATTGCAACTATTGTAACAATTCTCCTCAGCAGGCATCATAATTGAAAGCATGAAAACTTCCAGTTGCTATAACATAACAAAGATGATCAACTTGCCAGTTCAACTAAAAATTTACTAACTCATTTGAAAATTGAACCCATAAATAAATAAACAAATAAATAATAACAAATCACTATCTTGTCATGCACTCATGTTAAAAAAATAATTTATAATATAAATAATTAAATAAGATATTTTGCATCACGGTCAAGATACCACAATATAGGACTATATTGTTATCTTAGCCAAGATATCGAGAAAGAAAATTGAGGAACTATTTTTTAAAAAATTATCTGCCGATATGAAAAAGTATAGGCATCAATATTTCGGTTCAATCTCAGTTGATATTTTTGGTGACATAGCAGAATATCTCGCGCAATATGTTCATACCATCTCAACAGATATATCAGATTATCAATTTATGATGCTCTACAAAATGAATAAAGAGCTCCATCATAGCACATGAGGCCTGAGGGGGATCAGCAGCCACTTTTATCTGTAAGAAAGAGGCAGGTTGAGGTCCCTTAAAATTTGTTAAAAACCATACTCCTTTGATGCTCACAACTAAAACCCTACTAGGCTGCTACCGAGCATAATTATAAAGCATAAAGAGAAATCATCAAACAGTAGTGCAAGGAGATTAGGAGAAGCCGGAAGCGGAGAAACCGGAAGGAGAAGCCGGAAGCGGAGAAACCCTAGGTCCCTAGCTCCACGCCTTCGCCGCTCATCCACTCTGCGCCTCGGCAAATCCCAACCAAAACGAAGAAGATCCCAACCAAAACGAAGAAGATCCCAACCAAAACGAAGAAATCGTACCTCAAAATCTAGCTTCGCCGACGATAGGGTGGCCGGGACGGTCGACGACGACGACGACGACGATGACGACCGGAGAAATGGAAGAGTGGACGAGCGGACCACGCCTCGTCGCCTGCACCGCTCCACGCGCCGCGCCTCGTCGCCTCCACCGCTCGTCCGCGCCGCCTCTGCAAATCCCTCGGGTCGAAAATGGTGACGAGCGACGGAGCGAGTCGCGATTCAAGCCTTTAGGTTTTCCTTTAGGGCAAATTGCTGATACGGGCTCGGGCTTGGACGGGCCGCGTTCGGGCTGAGTATGGGCGCAGGCTTGGGTCGGGCCCGGGCCGGGCCAATGAGATACCCGAGCCCGGCCTGAAATAGAAACGGGCTTAATTATTCAGCCCGAGCCCGGCCCGAAATGCATTGGCCCTAGCCCATAGCCCGGCCCGCGGGCAGCCCGACCCGATGGGCTTCGGGCCGGCCCGAGCCCACTTCCAGCCCTAGATACAACCCAACAGCTCACAGCGGACCTAATCTACAATGCACATCTGTAGTAGGCATATTACCTAATCTATATTGGTTGCCCAAAATATAAAATAATATATGTAATTGTAAAAGAGAAAATGGAGGTAAGGAGAGACTAGGAGAGCAAGAAGAAGACTTTGTGTTGTATTATTTTTAGATGCAAGGAATGGCTCCTTTACAGGCCTTTTGTCATCCAAGCATAACGGTTGAATACTTATGGCCTCATTAAGGCCATAATGAGAGATAATGGGAAGTTTTAAAACTTCCAAATGGAATTTGAAATACTTAAAAGGTTACAACAACTCTTTTAAAAATTTGGGGGTTACAAATGCTTTTTATTTACACCTCTTTAAAACATTTAAAACTCATTCAAATTCTAACAGAAGTGGGGTTGGGGGCCTTTAAATAGACGAAGGCTAGGGGTTTCCTAGCCTATGACAGAGTTTGGGGTGGAGGAGAACTCTTCCTCCTCCATCCGAGTTCGAGCAAGGCTCTTCCCTATTTGGCTAGGTGAAACAAGCCATTGGACCTTGCTGGCCACAACGCCGGGCCAAAGGGAAGGGCTGGGCCTAACATAATTTTTCAACTCCTTAATCACATCTTGGCTCGAGAAAAGTCCTTTAAACTCTTTAAGTATGTTCGTATCACATCAGTATCATGAACAAGATCTAAGTCTTCCATTAAGAACATCCTGATAGATACCTGAGTCCATTAAAATGGTGTCAGAGGCCTAATTCAGGTTCAAGATTGGATTGGAGTGGTAGGACTAATGCACAGAGGCATGAATTTGTTAAATAAATATTTTTTGATTATTTTTTAGATGCCTCTGAATGTTATTTGAATTAGTCAATGGTTTGTAAATTTAGTTCTCATAGAACAAGGTCCCAGCTGCATCCAGAAATTTTTGCATAATCTTATTGAGTAATGTGCCTGATTCTAGTATGGGTAACAATCAATTTTTCTGATGTTTTGTGTCACCTCTCATTGCTCATATAATTTCATCTAGAATAAGAATCATTCATTGATTCATTCAAGATTATTTAATATAAGCCTCACAAGATAGCATCAGAATCATATTGTTCAGAAATTTCTGCAGGTTGAAATTTATGATATGTTGGCGGATCCGACTTTATTTCTAATTATTTGTGCCATCAATTGACTTTTTCCTGATATGTATAGATCCGGAATGTGCATGAGATACAAGGAAAAAAAAATAATTTAATTGCTTTTAATAGGATAAGAAAGTAGTTGTATAGTTATACACTACAGGAAAAGTCGGTTTTACCGACGCATTTTTGCCGACGCTTTTTACAAGCGTCGGCAAGTTTCGGTCTATTGTCAAAATTTGCCGACACTTGTAAAAAGCGTCGGCAAAAGACGACGCTAAAAAGCGTCGGTGCAGTCTTGGACCTAAGACGACGCTACAAAGCGTCGTCGGAAGCCAACGCACCTACATCCCAACCCTCTTCTGACCATCCCTCCTCCCTCCTCCCTCCTCCCTCCTCTCTCCGGGTTTCCGATTTCCCGGCCACCGCCCTCCTCTCTCTATTTAACTAGTAGTATTACCCACATCTCTCTCGCCCTCCTCGTCTTCTCTCTCTCTCTAACCCATCAACGGTGCCTTCTCATCATCATCAAACCCCCTCCCTAACCCCCTCCGGATTCAAGAAGCAGAGGCTCCGGCGATGATGTCTTCGCCCGCCTCTTCGCCGCCTCCTTGGATCCCGACTTCGCCCCTCTCTCCCCCGAACTGCGGATCCTCAAGTCCCGCCTCGTCGCCGGCGAGACCCTCTACGGCCTCTTCCTCCTGCGCTCCTCCCCGACCCTCGCCGAGATCGCCGGCCTCGCCGGCTACGACTACGTGGTCGTCGACATGGAGCACGGCTCTGGCGGCATCGCCGAGGCCCTCCCCTGCCTCCGCGCCCTCGCCGCCGCCGGCACCCCAGCCATCCTCCGCCGAGGCCCTCCCCTGCATTATCCCATCATTTATTTATTTATAATTGCATTACATTTATTATCACTGTTTTTACTTCCAGATTTGAGAGAAGATGGTGTTTGTATGGTAAAAAAGATTATGCAGCAAGTGCCAGGTGGTATGGTGGATTCTTGATTAGATTTGTAGAAGAGCTTGCAGTTTCGGATGGAATAACATTTACATGAAAATTAGGCATGTTTGGTGGAAGAGAATGGTATATTATCTGATGTCTAGGACCTTTGTCAGCTTCTTCTGGATTAGAGATATCATTCTAGGACCTTTGTCAGCTTCTTCTGGATTTATCTGATGTCTGGTATTACTTGGAACCCATAATAGATTTCCAGGTGCTTGTGTTAATAATGTTCCTTTGATGCAGATTTTCAAGTATTTGGTTTCACTAGATGTTGAAGATTGTCAGGATTTAAAGTCAGGCTACTCCATTATATTTGTGAGTTGTTGTTTATTTTTGACCAAATAGCCATTCTGTTGCTATGAATAAGTATATTCTTGCGATTTATTATCTTTAATCAATTGACTGGGTGTTTGTAATGTATAGAACTTCTCTCCTAACCCATATTTTGAAGACACAAAGCTTGTGAAGACTTATTCCTTCACTGAGGAAGGAGTGGCTAATATAACTGGTACGACTATCAAGTGGAAGGAGGGTATGGTAAGGTTATTATCTTATGCGGTAATCATTGATAATTTTCTGAGTCAGGTATTAGTTCTAATGTTTGTTTCTCATAATATCTGTAGGAGATTGCCAATGGTAATGGTCATGAGAAGAAGGGAGGCAAGCGACCTTTTACTAAGGAAAGGTTGGCTTTAGTACCATGTAATCTTGTTTTATAGGCAATAGCTGGATATCTAACTGATTTTGTCACATTGAGTATCTGATAATTTATGATAATTCTGCTGTTGTTGCTTTCAATATTAGGATTATTCATATTTATGTATATCATATGCGTATTCTTTCCAAGTAGATCGCCGTTCACATTTCCCTCCTAGTTCTTCTTAGAAGACCAGGAATCTTATTTTTGCAAAGGCCTCCTCTAGTCCTGCACATGCCCACTGATTTCTGTCACTTGCGTGCCACTTCATCCTTAATTGGTGCAAGTTCTACACCTCTTCTGGCATAACTGTCCCACTTCTTATCCTTCCATATTTTACCACACATGTTATTCAATATTCTCATTTCTACCACATGCATCAGTCTGTGCATATGAAAGATTGAAGATAATTCTGATAAACTTCTTTGTCGAATATGGTGTTGTATCATGGTAGATTATATCCGGGGAATAGTGTTCAGTATTATTATTGGTTGCATGATACTTGGATGCATGAATTCTTTTCTCATTCTTTATTTTTATTTTTTTGATGCAGTTTCTTTAGTTGGTTTGGTAAAACTCAACAGAAAAATTTCTCAGATGGTGTAACAGATGAGGTAATCATTCAGAGTTAAATTGGGAAGACTGATTATCGTGGACGACTGCACATTTTTCAAATCAATTTTTCTGTTTATTCTTCTGGTATCAGTGAAACTCATATGACAACATGATTTTGTTGTTTTTATCTTTTTTAATCTTCCTATTTTATGAATTCTGCTAACTTGTATGCAGATTCCTGTTTTTGGTTTTTGAATTGAATTAAACGTTCAGCTTCTTTTCCTGTACATTTTTTCTGTCTGTTGATGTACTCTACAACAAATTGATGCAGGTGGCAGAGATAATCAAGGAAGATTTATGCCCCAACCCTTTGAAGTATTTTAATAATGCAAGTTTTCTACCTTCTGTCCTTTCCTCCTTTTCTTTTGCCAAATATCAATTTTTCTTCTCACTGAACATCGGTTCCAAGTTTTCCTAAGACTCCTGTGTACTTTAAATATTATGATGATGCAGGAGGCTGATGAAGAGGACTTTGATGGAGATGAAGATGATGAAGAGGTAAATGCCTCGCTTGTTTTGAGTTTTAAACAATGCTAGCAGATAAATAAATTTCAAATGGGCTAGTTTTAATTATTGTATGCACTGCAATTGTAATGTAGCAGATATTTGTTAGTTACTTTTGGCCATGCAAAATATGTGTAGGATCCTTGATTTGTCAAACTTCTGCCCTCAGTTGTACCATGTTTCGTTTGATTTTTTTTCTTCTGTGCCCTGTCTTTTGCTTAAGAACAGCTCAGATTTTGTGTTCATTTTAAAAATTTGATATAAAAAATCAGCCAGAAAAGATGTACGATAATGCTGTTCTGCTCTAGATAAGACTCATCTTGTCCAAAGCTGTACAGAGCTTTGGTGTCTGTACTCGGTGTGTTTAGTGATATTAAAGTGACCATCCATTATCTCATGTTTTTCAAATTCTTTTCACTTTGATAAAATTGATACTTATCGCTCTGCAGAAGTGCTTATGCATATTAAGATAATAATTTATGCAACTGATGCAATCTTATTTTTTGATGTGTTCATTTATTTATTAATTTGTGTAGATGTTTTTGCACCTTTTTACAAAAATAGTGGTTGGAAATAACATTGGAATCAATTTTCTTAGGGGCAATGGAAACTTGACTAAATTAGAAAATAGAAAACCCAAAAAATAATCTTACTCCTATGATTCTTAATAATTCTGTCCGCTTTGAGGCTCCTCTCTGAAGAAGTCTATTTGATATGTTGGAAACTTCTGGTGTTTTGGTTCCTGAATAATCTTATTATTTTGTACGTGAGTCCCATTACAAGTGTTTGATGCATAGCATCCTATGAACTTTTGAGATTGCTAAAAGCCTCGCATGCTTTCCATTTTTATTTCCTATTTTTCAGGAGGACTCATGTTACCAAAAGATATTAGTTTTATATGCTTGATCTGTTTCTTATCTGCTGTGTACAGTGCGGTATATTCCTATTTTCCTTCATGAGGACTCATGTTACCAAAAGATATTAGTTTTATTTGCTTGATCTGTTTCTTCTCTGCTGTGTACTGTGCAGCATTTTTATTTGCACACGCTAATAAACTCTGCCCGACCAATTATGCTGTTTTTTGTCAGAAGGGATCTGAAGATGATGAGGATGGTGAGCAAGATGATGACGAAGAGGACGATGATGAGGATGATAGTTAGTCTCTTCTCGCAGCTTCTTTCGTTTGGGCTTCCACAACTTGGCTGTGGCGAGTGCCACTGCCAGGCATGCTCATGGCTATGGAAGGTCTTGATTTTGAGCGGGGCGGCTTCTAATCTTGCTTCAAGCTCCGTAGCTGTCAATTTTTTTGTACTTTGTCTTTCATGACCCTCGCTTATAGCTGGTGGCCTGTCTAAATCTAGAAATTTATTTATCATTATGGGCGTGTCAAATGTTTGTCCTTGGACTTGAGGAATCTCGGCATGCTGTGTTCTTCAGGATCTAGGAGTTTGTATGGAGAACCGGTGCATCATTTTTTTAAAACTTCTTTAGTTATATAAATATATTACATCAATTTCATGTGGTATCTTTTCCTCTTTAAGTCTTTTTAATTGGTTCATGTGCTAAGCCTGAACCACTTGCAACTTTTGATACTTCTCTGCGCTCAGCATCACCACTCCTGTTTAGCCCGTGGCGTCTTTTGACTACGATTGGTCTTTATCGACGCTTTAAAGCGTCGGGACTCCTGTTTTTCCCGACGCTTTAAAGCGTCGGCGAAAACGCAAACTGGATTGGGCTTTATCGACGCTTTAAAGCGTCGGAAAAGCCGTTTTTGCCGACGCTTTCATTAGCGTCGGCAAATCCCTGTTTTTGCCGACGCTTTCTCTTAGCGTCGGCAAAAACCGGACCCACGCCCACCTGCCCGACGTCTGACCCACGCTTTGGGTCGCGTGGGCTGGGACTTCGCCGACGCTTATAAGCGTCGGTAGAGACAAAAAAAAGCGCCGGGAGTTATTCTTTCTTTTGTAGTGTTATATCCGATTCAGTACTTATGGATGCATGGTTTGTGGCACTACAACAAAAACTATAATTGCCAACTCTATATTGCTGACGCTAGATAGAAGCATCGGCAAATTTTTTTTTTTTGCGACAAAGAATACCGATACTTTTTAAAAGTGTGTTAAAAAAATAGGTTCCGTCGACGCTTTGCTTTGCATCGCCGAAAGCCACCCATTACCCATGCTTATAAGCATCGGAAGGGTTAATCACTGATGCTTATAAGCGTTGATGGATGCCAAAATCCGACGATGCTTATAAGCGTCGTCAGATTCCATTCCTCCTCCAAACAAAACCTGACCCCCTCCATAAGCCTCAAATTCCTAACCCACGCCAACCGACCCCCTCCTCAGCCCCTTTCACCGATCTCAGCTCTTGTCCTCCGCCGACCGACTCAGAATTGTCAGATTACCTCCGCACGCATTGCGAAAATTGCAGCAGAAATATACACGCGGGGTCGTTCATCGCATGAACATCCTAGGGAACGTAGATTTCAAAAATTTTCTTCAGTTCTCTGACTCAGAAGATTATGAAATCTTAAAGGACAGATTAAAATTAATTGCTTAATTAATTTTTAGGTCTACAATTAAAAATTATGAAGATCAAATCTTTACCTTTGAGCGGGTAGATCTTCACTGCTATTTAATGATCGTAGAAATCAGGTTCGCTTGAAGCCGCACAAGTGTCCGGCCTCTACGGATATCCACACAAAGATATGGATTGAACGAGGTTCCGATCTCACCGGGGTACTAGCTCCCTTGCAGAGATCCCTTTTGATGGCTGGAACTCCTCTAAAAAATCAACTCTTGATTGCTTCCAAGAGAAGGAAGAAGGAGAAGGAAGAAACACTTTCTTGCCTTTCCTTTACCATGAATGAAGGAGGGAAGAAAGGAACACCTTCCTCTCTTTATTTTCTTCCATGTAGCTGACCAAGAGGAGGAAGAAGACTCCATGCTTGCTGCTGTTGGGATTTGTATCCTAAATGTCAATCGTCAGCATATTGATGATTGAATTTTGTAAATAAATTGACAAATTAATGAAGTGTTATTTGGCATTATTCATCATTTCATCTTCAAATGAACTCTTATATGATGAAGTCCTTAGGACTTATGTTATGATAAAGAAAGATTTATCTTTGAGTCCTTAAACTTGTTCGCGACCAAATGATATGTTGTTACTAGGATGACAGCATTATCGAGATTAGGTCGTTGTGTGACATATACGTTGGTTGTCCTCTTAACCAAGGAGTGTGGAGACACTGGTATGCCACACAGGTGAAGTGTAGGAGTACATTTCACTGAACGTGACCAATTCCAAAATGCTCTACTGTCGAGAGATGTTCCGAGAGGATATGGGTATAAGTTTGGCCCTCTGACCTGAGACCGCAACCTGTGACTAGCAAGCAACTCACTGTACTTTGGTACCGGACTACCTGAATTTCTAATTTAGTGACGGAAGGTCACTGGGTGCAGTCAAGTACTTGCGCAGTCAGTTGTGAGTCAAGATGGAATTGACCCCTCCTGAAAATAGGAGATAATGTCTTGTGATTAATTTAGCAAAACCTTGGCCAGGGTAATCCCAGTGAGGAGTCACGGGATATCTAAAGTTAATCACATAATAGATGTACTAATTATAGGGTTGACAGTGAGCTCTAAGTCATCCTGGCATTAGGAGTCAAAGGGATTGAATTATACAGTAACCATAGTTCAGGGTTCCAGAATATTTGCTTCGCATATATTCGGCCTATTCGGACGTCGGGTACCATTGCTAGATGGTCACATCGATTAGTATAGAAAATTGTTCATATACTACCGGCTTAGGTTCGAACCTATGAGGTCACATGCATAGAAGATTCCTGATTGATCAAGAAAGCTGATGAATGATTAAGAATTATTCAGGGGTAATTTGGTCAATTTGATTGGCAAATTATCTTATAAAATTATTAAAGTAATTATTGAAGAATTAATTAGTAATTAAATTACTAATAAACTCAATTTGATTGAGTAATTGTGCTAAGGATGAGCCAAATTGAATTGGATTCAAGTTTGGGCTCAATCAGGGTTTTGACCTGATTGGATTAGGTCAGAACCAAAAAGGACTTAAGCTGATCAAATTAATTTTAAATTAATTTGTTCTTAATTGAGGATTTATCTAATTGGATTAGGTCCAACACAAAGTAATTAATTCAATTTGATTGAGTTTGGATGAGCCAAAAATTGAATTGGATTCAATTTGAGCTCAATCAGGGTCTGACCTGATTAGATTGGGTTCAACCAAATTGCTTTGTTTTAATTCGAGTTTGACCAAATTTGATTCAGTGCAACCCAAGAGGATTAGGCTCAGATAATGTGGCAATTAGTGGTGACATGGAATTGGATTTCATGAATTTTAAATAAACCAAAATTATTGCATGGCGCATGGACCCATTGCTTGACACATGGCGACATTGTTTGTTATTTGAATTTGAATTCAAACATTAAGCAATATATTAAATGATTTCATCCATCAAATAACTTCCCTAGCTGGCGTGTGAACCTCTGAATCATTTAAATTCGAATTTCAAATGAAATATATGCGACAAGAGGTAGGAAAATTCTGCTGCATGGATTTCAAATTCCTCCCCTCTTGCACATGTGTTTAAAATTTGAATTTAAATCAGATTTGGTTGAGATCTGATTTGGGTTGTTCCTATTCCTTTGCATGCGCCAACTAAAGGAGGTTTTCTGAAAATAAATTTTGAATTTTGAATGAAAATTCGGAGGCCAATAAAAGGGGTCAAACATGGGCACCGAAAACATATCCATTGCAGCCTTCTTCCTCACCCGCCTCCTCCTCCTCTTCTTCTCCATTTTAGATAGGGTTTTCAGGGTGAATATCTAGAAGATTCAAGATCAGATATGAGTCCTCTGCTTTTCTTACAAACCTCATCTCTATCTGCTTCAAGACGATTGATCAAGAGTTGATTGAATCCCGGCGGGCAGATTTCAGCTTTCAAGTGTTCTGCAGCTGCTAGAACTGTTACGGAAGAAGATCCTTCAGGAATTCACGTGTACTTCTCGTAGAGGCCATTCGTGTGCGTGGCTGTGAAGTCAAGAATTAGATTCACAATTTTCATCCATCATAAAAGGTATTAATCTAGCATTAATCATTTATTATGGTGTCAAGGTCTAGGTCCGATTCCCCGAGGTTTTACCCTCTTTAGAGGCTCCTCACGGAGATATCTCTAGAATCCATTCGATGGATATTCGAAGATTAATTGGAATAGAGTTCTTAAGTTTCAGATCTGATAGTTAATCATGCATAAAAGTTTTAGCATAATTGTTTAAACGATTCCAGCATAATCCTATGTGTTCTTAATGTGTTGATTTCTAGATTTGATCTTGTAAGTATGCATGAATTAAATTGTTTGATTCATTTTTTCGCTGTATTTTTGAAGCTTTAAAAGAACTACGTGTGGCTTGATTTCTCTTGTGAAGGGGTACGTAGGCAACCCGATCAGATTCAGCCATGGTTTTCAAAAAAAAAAAAAATCAGCATGCTAAACACCGAAGAACCTAGGATTCACTTTCAGTGGTATCAGAGCCAGGTTTATGTTTAAACTTTTATGTTTTAATTCTTGCAATTAAATATGAAAACATTAACATATTTAGATTTGATCTAAAGTACTTTTTATGATTGATTTAATTGCTGATTATGCATGATTAAGTAGATCTAAAATTTTGGATGCATATGATGCATGTTTGTGTTAGGATTAGTAACATGAATAAATCTGAAATCATAATATTATTTAGATTAGATCTGAATAAAGTTTATGATTCATATGATCTCTGATTTTAATGAACAAATCAGATCTAAAATAAAAATGAAAAAATAAATACATAAGATGTATGTTGTTTGTATTAATTCATGTTGTTATGTATATGTGATGCATGAACATAAAACATAATGACTTAAACATGAATTAAATTTGATTACATGTGATTAATTACAAAAACTCAGATCTGAAAATGTGTTTTAAGAACTGAAAGATTGAAATTAATATGTAATTAAAAAGAAATATGCAATGATCAAAATTTTCATAAGTATAAACTTAATTAAGAATTAAGTGTTATAAAATAGAATTGTAACTCAATTAATTGACATAGCATAATTCTTTGGGCATATGGGTTAGCTTGAATCAAGTTCTTAGGATTGAGTTAGACCTAAAGTTAGAATCATACATGGACTAATAGAATTAATTGATCAAATCTGATTAAGTAGTAATTAGATTAGGTCAAGAAAATTCTAGGTCAATTTACAATAGTTGTAGATGGATCAAGTCCATGTCTTTGATTAGACCAATATGGAACTTGATTTAGGCTCAGAGGTGTAGTCCGAGTCATTTGAGTAATCAAATCGAAATTGATTAACCAGTCGGTGTCTAAGGTAAGTTTGGCAGTTTTGACCGGTGGTTTTTAATTGGGAGCTACTCGCACTGATTCATCTTTGTCGAGTTAATGGCATATCCCTTACACTGATCTCACTTACCTGGCCGACATGGTCAATCGCATTTTGATTGGATCGCTTAATGATTCGAGTTAGCCCATGCCTATAAGGAAAATCAGTTTGACTGATTTAGGTGCCGCCTTAATCGGTTTGAGTCTAATCTGATTTGGTGAAGTCAGTGGGAGAAATTAGACTAACCGGATCTTCTCATCTATCCTAATTATGAAATCCTCTAGAATTATTAGGTCCTTAAAATGAAATGGTTATGGAGATAACTAGGTCATTGCCTCCCATTAAGTTGGGTGATAATGGGTCCAATGTTTTGATAATTATTAGAGGCGCCACATGCCTGGTACTTATCAAGCATTAGAATTGTCATTCAATATATGATGAGTTAAGTGTATCTTCAATAGGCGGTCAGGTGAGCCGAGCCACACTCGGGCTTGGTCGTCTATTAGTTGATTAGACTTAACGCTATCATTTAATGGTTGAACCTGACTAGGGTATTCGGTGGAGGCGCCACACGCCTACAGGAAAACCTAGGGCAAAATCATCACTAGAAGTTGCTTGGTGAAGCAATTGATTAAGAACCTACCAATAGGTGCATATGGGTTGGCCGAGCCACACTCGGGCCTATATGTGATCAATTGGGTTCTAGTGCCCACTAAAGAATTAGGAGTAATTTTTCGAATTAGAGGTAGAGGCTACCAATTTGTATAAAATAGTGGGAGTATCTTTAGACTAAAGTCCAAGTCTACTGTATTTAGTCAATTCATATACTAATAGCTAAATTTTCTTTTATGTAGAAATGGCCACAAGTTTGTCACTTCGCTCATTATTGGATAATAACAAGTTGACTGGTTCCAACTTCAATAATTGGTATAGAAAGCTGAAAACTCAGCATAGTCAGACCAAAAAGATTAAGGATGACCAAAGTCAGGCAGAATGCTTCTATTGTAAGAAGCAGGGGCATTGGAAGAGGAATTGTCCTCAGTACCTTACCTCACTTGATCTGAACAGGCCAAGCAAGAGAAAAGGGCAATCAGTTGCTGATCAAGGTATTTATATGATAACACCTTGTAATTTCTCTATATGTGATAATTCGACCTGGGTATTAGATACTGGAAGTTTGTTTAATATATGCAATTCGTTGCAAGGACTTCAGGTCAATGAGAGATTTGAAAACAGCGAGAGATTCCTGAATATTGGAGATGGAAGATCTGTTCCAGTTCTAGCTTTAGGAAATCCCAAACTTGTTTTGAATTCTCATGTAGTTGTCTTGAGTGATTGTCACTATTGTCCTACGTTCTTATTGAATGTAATTTTCGTAGGCCTTTTCGCCATGAACGATTATGAAATTTCAATAAAGAAATGTTCTTGTGATATCATTATGAATGGTGTTATTGTAATGAATGGACGATTGAGCAATGGCATCTACTTGTTATCACAACCTGTTAATGTAATGTACACGTCAAGTAAGCGTCCTAGATTAGATAATGTCATGGATGTCTACCTTTGGCATCATAGGCTAGGTCATATTAACAAGAACAGGATGAACAGGTTAAGTAAAGAGGAAATCCTCAATGTTAATAATTGTGAATCATTGACAACCTGTGAATCATGTCTTCTTGGTAAAATGACCAAATCACCTTTTACCGGAAAAGGTGAACGAGCCAGTGATTTATTGACCCTTGTACATTCTGATGTATGTGGGCCAATGAGCAGAGATGCTAGAGGTGGGTATTCATATTTCATTATGTTTACAGATGACCTTTCTAAGTATGGTTATGTCTATTTAATGAGACATAAATCTGAATCATTTGAAATGTTCAAATTATATCGTAATGAAGTAGAAAAATAAACTGGAAAGAGTATTAAAACTCTTCGATCAGATCGAGGAGGTGAATACCTCTCTAGTGAATTTTTGACATATCTAGGAGAAAATGAGTTTCTCTTCCAATGGACTCCTCCTGGTACACCACAATATAATGGTATATCAGAAAGGAGAAATCGAACTCTGTTAGACATGGTTCGATCCATGATGGGGTTTGCTAATCTTTCCATATCCTTTTGGGGATATGCTCTTGAGTCAGCCTGCTATATTCTAAATAAAGTTCCAAGTAAGTCTGTAAATAAAACACCACATGAGATGTGGACTGGACGCAAGCCGATGCTCTCTCACCTTAGGATTTGGGGGTGTCCGGCATACGTCAAAGGTTTGAAGACAGACAAACTTGAACCCAAGTCTGACAAATGTTTCTTTGTTGGTTACCCTAAAGAAACTAAAGGATATTACTTCTACTTTGCTGAAAAACAAAAGTTGTTCGTAAGCAATAAAGCAATTTTCTTAGAAAAAGAATTTCTTGGTGAAGGAACAAATAGCTCTAATGTTGAGCTTAGAGAAGTTCAACATGTAGAAGATCCGACACCATCTACTGAACCAGTTGAGTCGGATTTGATTAGATCAGATCCAGAACCCATATTAGATGCACCATTAAGGCGATCGGGTAGAGTACCATGTCAGCCGGACAGATACTACGGTTTCTTGGTCCGGAATGGGGATCCTATCGAACTTGATGAAAATGATGAGGATCCGATCATATATATGGATGCAATGCAGAGGTATGACTCTGATAAATGGCTTGGAGCCATGCAATCCGAAATGAAATCCATGAAGGTCAATGATGTTTGAACATTAGTTGACCCACCCGAAGGAATTAAACCTATAGGGTGTAAGTGGATATTCAAAAGAAAACGGGGTGCAGACGGAAAGGTAGAGACCTATAAAGCCCGTCTGGTTGCCAAGGGTTATCGTCAACGTTATGGTATTGACTATGATGAGACGTTTTCTCTTGTGGCAATGCTCAAGTCCATTCGGATTGTGCTTGCGATAGCAGCACATTTAGACTATAAAATCGGGCAAATGGATGTAAAGACCGCATTTCTAAATGGAGATTTAGAAAAGGAAGTATATATGACACAACCTGAAGGTTTTACATCTACAGATGAGTCTAAAGTGTGCAAGCTTCAAAAATCCATTTATGGATTAAAGCAAGCTTCACGGAGTTGGAATATACGTTTTGATAAGGTAATCAAAACATATGGCTTCATTAAGAATGAAGAGGAACCATGCATTTATAAATGGGCAAATGGTTCAGTTATTATATTTCTTATTTTGTATGTGGATGACATTCTTTTAATCGGAAATGACATTCCTGCATTACAAGGAATAAAGGTTTGGCTATCATCTCAATTTGCCATGAAGGATTTGGGAGAAGCATCTTACATCCTAGGGATGAAGATCTATAGAGATAGATCTAGAAGATTGCTTGGATTATCTCAATCCACATACATTGATACTATACTGAAGAGGTTCAGTATGATTAATTCCAAGAAAGGCTATCTTCCGATGGGCTATGAAATTAACCTCTCTAAAAGGAATTGTTCGACAACCCCTCAAGAAAAAAAGAGTGTGGATAGAATTCCATATGCTTCGGCAGTGGGATCTATAATATATGCCATGACATGTACTAGACCAGATGTGGCATACTCGCTAGGAGTAGTGAGCAGATACCAGTCTGATCCAGGTAGCAACCACTGGAAGGTTGTAAAAACCATCCTTAAGTATTTGAGAAATACTAAAAACCAGTAGCTTGTCTACGGTGATTCTGACTTAAAACTTGAAGGATATATCGATTTAAGTTTTCAGTCAGATCAAGATGATAGCAAGAGCGTGTCGGGATATATCTTCACTCTTAAGGGTGGGGCCATCTGCTGGAAGAGTTCCAAGCAGCATACAATAGCAGATTCTACATGTGAAGCAGAATATATCGCAGCATCTGATGCCGCCAAGGAAGCTGTATGGTTGCGGAAGTTCATCACCGAGCTTAGAGTGACACCCTCCATTGATGGTCCAGTGCCTGTATTTTGTGATAATACTGGGGCCATAGCTCAAGCAAGAGAACCCAAAGTACATCAGCGGACCAAGCATATTCTACGTCGCTACCTCCTGGTTCGAGAGATCATCGATCGAGGTGATATTGATCTTCAGAAAATTGACACAAAAAAAATCTGGCTGACCCATTTACCAAAGTCTTCGACGTCAAAGAGTACGACGAACACAAGTCGAAGATGGTATTAGATACTGTGCCGATTGGCATTAGGCTAAGTGGGAGTTGTTAGGATTTGTATTCTAAATGTCAATCGTCAGCATATTGATGATTGAATTTTGTAAATGAATTGATAAATTAATAAAGTGTTATTTGGCATTATTCATCATTTCATCTTCAAATGAACTCTTATATGATGAAGTCCTTAGGATTTATGTTATGATAAAGGAGGATTTATCTTTGAGTCCTTAAACTTGTTCGCGACCAAATGATATGTTGTTACTAGGATGACAGCATTATCGAGATTAGGTCGTTGTGTGACATATACGTTGGTTGTCCTCTTAACCAAGGAGTGTGGAGACACTGATATGCCACATAGGTGAAGTGTAGGAGTACATTTCACTGAACGTGACCAATTCCGGAACGCTCTACTGTCGAGAGATGTTCCGAGTGGATATGGGTATAAGTTTGGCCCTCTAATCTGAGACCGCAACCTGTGACTAGCAAGCAACTCACTGTACTTTGGTACCGAACTATCTGAATTTCTAATTCAGTGACGGAAGGTCACTGGGTGCAGTCAAGTACTTGCGTAGTCAGTTGTGAGTCAAGATGGAATTGACCCCTCCTGAAAATAGGAGATAATGTCTTGTGATTAATTTAGCAAAACCTTGGCCAGGGTAATTCCAGTGAGGAGTCACGGGATATCTAAAATTAATCACATAATGGATGTACTAATTATAGGGTTGACAGTGAGCTCTAAGTTATCCTGGCATTAGGAGTCAAAAGGATTGAATTATACAGTAACCATAGTTCAGGATTTCAGAATATTTGCTTCGCATATATTCGGCCTATCCGGACGTCGGGTACCATTGCTAGATGGTCACATCGATTAGTGTAGGAAATTGTTCCTATATTACCAGCTTAGATTCGAACCTATGAGGTCACACGCATAGAAGATTCCTGATCGATCAAGAAAGCTGATGAATGATTAAGAATTATTCAGAGGTAATTTGGTCAATTTGATTAGCAAATTATCTTATAAAATAATTAAAGTAATTATTGAAGGATTAATTAGTAATACAATTACTAATAAACTCAATTTGATTGAGTAATTGTGCTAAGGATGAGCCAAATTGAATTGGATTCAAGTTTGGGCTCAATCAGGGTTTTGACCTGATTGGATTAGGTCAGAACCAAAAAGGACTTAAGCTGATCAAATTAATTTTAAATTAATTTGTTCTTAATTGGCGATTGACCTAATTGGATTAGGTCCAACATAAAGTAATTAATTCAATTTGATTGAGTTTGGATGAGCCAAAAATTGAATTGGATTCAATTTGAGCTCAATCAGGGTCTGACCTGATTAGATTAGGTTCAACCAAATTGCTTTGTTTTAATTCGGGTTTGACCAAATTTGATTCAGTGCAACCCAAGAGGATTAGGCTCAGATGATGTGGCAATTAGTGGTGACATGGAATTGGATTTCATGAATTTTAAATAAACCAAAATTATTGCATGGCGCATGGACCCATTGCTTGACACATGGCGACATTGTTTGTTGTTTGAATTTGAATTCAAACATTAAGCAATATATTAAATGATTTCATACATCAAATAACTTCCCTAGCTGGCGTGTGAACCTCTGAATTATTTAAATTTGAATTTC
>NW_024069004.1:0-67791 GCF_009389715.1 Phoenix dactylifera | reverse complement strand
TTTGTCTAGATTTGTTAAAGTCGGACTTGCCATTAGTCATTGTCTTCCCAGCAATTGCAATAAATAGAATTTAATCTTCATTCTTATTTGATTTCACCATTGTTGATTTCCCTAGAAGTGGATAGGTGATTTGAGAGATCTCTATTGAGACATCTGGTAAGGTAACCTCTGTAATTATCTTCAGTCAATATATACTTCAAGTTCTTGGATATGGTGCTAGAGAGAATTTTATTGTAATTACTATTTTATTTATAGTGGATTTTATTTAGAGCTGCTCGTAGTTTTTTCCTCCATAGAGAGAGGGTTTTCCATGTAAATTTCAATACTTGCCCTCTTTCCCAATTTATTTTTATATCTATGAATTTGGCCCTTCAAGGGGTAATAGAGTAGTTTGTTACAGTGAATATGGCAAGCATAAGTTTTAAGATTAAAAAATTTAATGGTAGAGATGGTTTTTCTCTTTGGCAGAGAAGAATGAAAAAATTACTAATATAGTAGGGTGTACTGATAAGTGCTAAATAATGCATAAACTAATATCTTATTCATAGCACTTATCATTATTTTAATCCGCATATTTTGTAAATTTAACTAAAAAAAATGTTACCTTCATCATTGCATTTTAATAAATTATTAAAGGTAATTCAAGTTTTACTTATTTATTTACTGATTGAGTCTAATGTATGCAGGTTGAGTCAAGTTCATTAGGGATTATTTCTGAACCTAAACCACATGCACCCCGCAAATCAAGACCCTCTGATTCAGTCACCTAACTCTTTTTCCACATGATCCAATTCTCCTATTTTAATAAAATCCCTTCAATTATTTGTTTCTCAGATCTCAAAGCATACCATCTAGTTGCACGGATTCTAAAGCCTCATCTCATCTCAGCCATTCATCTTGCATCCACGTCATCCAACTCTACGCAACTCAAACCTATTGTTTTTCCCATGCATTGAAACAAAGAACAGAGCATCACGGATCATTCCCCTTCACGTGATTCTCCCACTTCCAGCATCCCATGGATAAAGATCAATCTCATATTCCAAATCCCAGCTGAATCTAGCCTTCATCGCCCATGGATAAAGCCAGGCTTCCGCTCATCTCATGCATGCCTTCCTCCCCTTCATCCACATCGAGTTCATCTTTATCCCATCTCCAACCAACTTCAGTTCTCATCCACGAATTCCTCCCGGCCGTAAACATCACTCCCTGATTTTTATCCAACGCCCGAGCTGCCGAATCCCATGGATCATCTCCCCTGTTCCCAACCAAATCGAGTTCATCCTCCCGAACTCCACCATCATCAAATCCCCCGCATCTCTTTCCTATTCTATAATAGTCATCCAGAACCAAATCTAGAATAAAACATAAGAATCCCAGCTCCCCTATTTCATGTACATCCCGTTCGTGAGTTCCTCCCAGTTATCCAAGATCATCTCTTCTTCCCAGCTCATCTCCCCACCCACGTCATTTCGGATGAACTTCATCTCTCTTCCGAGTCTAACAAACAAAGCTGTGTTTCAGAACAGATCCAAGACCCCTCCCCCATGATCCACGGGATAGAATCGAACCAATCTTCTTCCCGGATTGATCCCAATGTCCCGCACTCCATCTCCTCATCCTCCCGAATCATCCGCAGGTCCAATCTTAGCTCCAAGCCATCAGCCGTAAGCTCCATCCTTCTGCATCCACGATTCAGATCCCATCCTCTCCACGTTAGCATTCTTCCCTTCCGCATCTAAGGAACAAAACCAAGATCCTCCCCATTCTCCGCGATTTATCATCTTCCTCTCACCCCACTGCCTTCACGGCATCCAAACAGAGCTTATCCTCTTCCCATCGTATCACAACAGTCCCAACGTCCCAGCCATCGGTTTCGCTTCCCAGCATTCCGGATCATTTCCCCTGCCTCAAAATAGAATTCCTCTTCCGGAAACGAATCTTCTTCCCAGCGTTTCATCCTTACAGAGTTCATCCTCTCCCCACTCCAAGGATCAGCATCCTTATCTCCTTCTGCGTCCAAAGATTCTCTCAGCCGTGAGCATCCACTTCGAATTCCCGGACATCCTTATCTTTGATTTGGAAACAGGGGAGTAGAGAGGGAGTGGGGGCAGCTATAAAAAGGGAGTCAGACGTGAAGGAGGGGGGCATTCGCTTCTTCCCCACCGCGGGGGGGGGGGGGGGGGGGGGGGGGGCAGGCTTCTTCCCATCTAGCTTAGGTTCACAGGCCAAGTTCCCACATTAATCCAAGGATCTGAGGAGTTCCTGCAGAGGCCAGAGAAGAGAAAACCAAACATAAGCGAGAGGAAGGAAGTCCTAATGGGAGGCCGCTGCTGTGCTGCTACTGTCGACCACTACTCCGTAGAAGGTTGAGCTCTTCTCTAGGGCTGGATGCAGTCCTAACAAAGAGACATGGGTTTTATATTTATTTATATTCTTAGAGTTGTATGAACTTATTGTTTTTTAATGAATATCTTTTTTATTTCATGTTTAATTTCTGTGATTTTAAATGTGAAGTTTATACAACTGTTCTTCATGATCACTAAGTAAAGATAAAATAGTCCATGCTTAGGGAAGATGCGATGTGCTGCCACCTTAGATTAGGGTAGACATTTCATGCCAACTGAAGATGGATTATGCCTAAATTACTTTTGTGAATTTCTATTCGAATGCTTATTAGGCTTGTAGCCAATTTGCATGTTAATCCAAGAACGAAATAAATTATAAATAACCCTTGTTCTGATATTAGTGGTGAATTCCCTGCCCTAGTTTCTCCCAAACTGATATCATTTTAATTGCATTTCTCTTAAATTATTTAGTTCAATAGTCTTCCTAAACTTTCTTTCTAAATATTTTTTTAAGAAAACAACTGTACCCCAATCCCTGTGGATCGATACCCGTAATCACTATCCTACCAGATACGTGCTATTGCGTGGTCTTTAAAGTTGACTATCATGTACACAAGGTATTATTGGGTAAAGTGAAAAAAGTCTGAAAAATTGTCCGATGAGGATTTTGAAGAGATGGATAAAAGGGCTGCCAGTGCTATCCAGCTTTATTTATCAAATGAAGTTTTGACTAATGTGAATGATGTGAAAACATCTATGGTGATTTGACACAAGGTAGAGAGCTTGTATATGGTGAAGAGTGTGATAAATAAGATGTATTTGAAGAAGTAGTTATGTATATTTTAGATGGAGGAGGACATGAGTTTTTTGGCATATTTGGATGTGTTTAATGGCCTAATCATGTAGTTGGAAAATATCAACATGAAAATTAAAGCTCTACTTCTTTTAGCTTCGTTTTTCGGTCCGATGATAATTTGGTTGTGACCATATTACATAAGAAAACTCTTGTGTTGAAGGTTCTTACATTTGCACTATTGCTCAATGAGAAGATAAAAAAAATCAGAATAGCTAGCCTTTGTCATAGAGAATAAGGGTAGGAGTAAGAGCAAAGGACCTAAGGATCATGGTACATCCAAATACAGGTCAAAGTCAAAAGAAGGCAAAAGATGCTACCATTGTGGCAAAGGGGCATTTAAAATGAAAATGCAGGTTTTTGATTTCGAATCCGAAAGTAGAAAAGAATTAAAAAAAGATAAAGAATAAATTACAAAAACCTCATTAAGATTAGAGGTAAATTACACTTACACCCAATAGTATAAAAAATCTATGCTTACCCTTCCTGAGGTTTATTTTTATTCAATACTTCAATCCAAAACTTAACAGAATGTTAGTCAAACCGTTAACTTTTAATAGGACCCAAATGCGATGTCAGAAAGAATTTTAAAAATGATCAAAACAACCTAACAAAAATCTTTCTCAAGTTTATGTTTATTACATTTACACCCAATATTTTGCAAAAACCTACAGTTATACCCATTTAAATTGACAGCGTTAGTGAAATCGTTTAACTATTGTAAAATATTAAAATTATCTCTATAAGAAAATAAGTCTCTTTTTTTTATTTTTCTGACTCTCAGAATTCTTCAAAGTATTACGTCTTTAATAGTCTTTTTCTCTTCGAGATTAAGCGGCTAGGAGTTTTTTTCCACTTTGCCACCCTGCCACGAGTATCCCTTTTTAACGAGCGATCAATAACAAGCTTTCTTTTCCACCAATATTCAACGACGAGCATCCTTTCCGACCAGAATCTGTCCTTCCTAATCAGATTATGTTCTCGCTTTCCTGCCCACCACATCATTGAGATCAGAGATTCCGATGTATTATTAGTTGATTTTGAGTTCTACTTTTTCAATACTGAAGACATGATTTCTTAACATTATCACTGTGAATGAGGATTCTTATACTACAACAAAAATAAAATTTTTCGACTCTTATATGCCGATGCAAGAAAGAAGCGTTGGCAATTTGGCAAGCGCACCAAAATTTGTTGATGTTTTTTTAGTAACATCGGCGAGGATGAAACTAAGATAACGCTTAAAAGCGTTGTCGGAAACCAAATCGTAAGACGACACTTTTAAGCATCGTTGGAGGCCAAAGGAAAAAAATAGCAGACACTGCTTAAAGGCATCATCGGAATCCTCTCACTAATTGCCTCATTTAATACTAACTTCTCCTTAAATCTCCTTAAACACTAACCTAAGACGACGCTTATAAGCATCGTTGGACACCACTTGGGCCAGATGATGCTTAAAAACATTATCGGATGCCAACCCACTTTCTAATTGTGCTAGACACCAACCCACTCCCCTGCACTACCCCATAGTCACACCAAGACAGAGAGAGAGAGAGGAGGAAGAGGGGAGCTAAAGGGGGGGTCGCCGGTGACCTCGATGGGGTACTTGAGGATGGGGTTGGGGAAGTCGAAGAAGGAGGTGGCGGAGTCGTTGGGGTGGAGTAGGGGAAGGGGAGCCATCAGTGAGGACACCGGTGAGGCAAAGGTGAGGATCTCTCGGTGGCGAAAGCCGATGAGGAGCTCTCAAGCATCGAGGTCGGCAGTACCAGAATTGAGGGTGGTGAAGGCGGCGCTAAAGGCCTAGGCTTGCTCGTTGGGATCTTGGACGAAGGGGCGGAGCCGCTGCCCGCACTAGAGGATGCCGTTGTAGTTCGAGGCGGAGGGCGCTGGGGTGGAGGCGTCAAGCGGAGTCCCCATCACCAAACCCCTTGCTAGGAAGAAGCTTCGGAAGCTCGTCCGAAGTAGGTTGTTTGCCCACTTGTATGTTTTTTTATTATTCTTTTTACTATTTTTGTATTTTTATGGCATTCATCTCTAATTCTATCCATTTTGTTAAAAATATATGTATGTCTCTAATCCTATTCATCTCTCTCTCGTTTCATGCTTCCCTCTTAATTTTTACTATCACGTTAAGAGTTTCCCCCCTCCATATTACTTAGCTGACGTGATGGAGATGAAAACGAAATTTGAGAGAATCATTGATCGGTCTCTCCAATTGTAATTTGTAAAACAAACCATATAAATTGTAATTTATAAAAGAAACATCGAGCATTTGTAAAAGAACCATTGATCCAAGTTTTTATTTTTGCCCCAGGCTTTTTAAATATTTTTTTTTAAAAATAACTCTAACGATGCTTTAAAGCCTCCCATTATTGCTGACGCTTTAGACAAGCGTCGACAAAAAAATTTTTTACTCTCCAAATGCCGATGCTTTTGCGATACTTTAAAAAGCATCGGCGCCAAAATTACCGATACTTTTAAGCATCGGTATAGGCTTAAAAAGGTGCTGGAAAAGATAAATTTTTTTGTAGTGCTATATCTATATATGGAGCTATAATAGCTCTGACAGCCTATCATCTAAAGGATCCAAATCAATATAAGTGTGAGAACTCTTTCTTTTAGAGGGTGCATTAGTTGCAGTTTTGTAGCTTGGCTTAGACCATAGACATGCTGGCTTAAATGATAAAACTTTTGATATTAGTTTTCTGCAGTAGAAAATTTTAGAGGCATCCTCTTGCTTGAGAGATCTAGATTGCTTTTTTTTGGCATATGATTTTTTTTTGATAATTCAACAAGATCAAGCTCAAACCCATGGCACCTTACGACTATTCTCCTTCTTGAGTGGATGTTACATCACTTAAAGCTAGTTTGGTCAACTTTTTTTTTTTTTTGATGTGGCATTTAGGTCTTATTAAAGTTAATAGTTTGGCTAACATTCTGTTAAGTTATGAGTTAAAATATTAGATAAAAATAAATCTTAGGGGGATAAGTGTAGATTTTTTAAACTATTGGATGTAAATACAATTCATTCCTAATCTTACAAAACATTTTGTAATTTAGTCATCACATAAGGGCAATTTAGACTTTTTATATGAGAAAATGGATTCAATAATGCTGTTATTTTAATTGGGTGTAAGTATGAGTTTTACAAACTAATGGGTATAAATGTAATAAACATAAACCTCAAGGAGGTTTTTGTAATTTACTCAAAGATAAATTATAGGGTTTTTTGCACGGATACCCTTCTAAATATAGGATTTTGCGTGAATACCCTTCCAAAATTGATATTTGCATGTATACCCTCATAAAACTCTGTTATTGTACAGATACCCTTAATATAACAGTTGTTCTAATGGTATTAAAAAAATCATATTTATATTAATTAAAAATAAAATTAAAATTTGAAATGGCGTTATTAGCCTCACCCTTCTCACACCCCCCTCCCCCCTCCCCCAGCGCCTGGCTTCCCACCCCCCACCACCCCCCCCCCCCCAGCGCCTGGCTTCCCCCCAACCCCGCGCCCCACCCCCCCGGCCCCGCGCAGCGCCCGGCTCCCCCCCCCAAAAAAACCTCCCCTCCCCAGCCCCACGACCCCCCTCGATGCCTGGCTTCCCCCCCGCCCCGACCCTGCACCACCGCGGCGCCCGGCTTCCCACACCCACCCACCGCCCCCCGGACGGCGCCCGACTCCCCCCCGGCGCGCGGCGCCCGGCTTCCGCCACTAAAGGAAAGGTATGTTGAGAAGGTGCTTGAGAGATTTAATATGAAGCATGCTGAGCTAATTAGAACACCACTTGCCAGTCACTTCATCTGACCAATAAGACTTGTCCATCCACTAAAGGAAGAGAAAGAGAACTTGTTAGCTATTTCTTACTCCTCTACAGTTGAAAGTTTGATGTATGCATGGTTGGCATACGGCCTAATATTACTAATGCAGTTGGTGTGGTTAGCAGGTTCCTAGCAAATCTTGGCAGAGATTATTGAGAAGCAGTTAAGTGAATCTTCAGATATTTTAGAGGCAATTCTTAGTTGTGTTTATGTTTTTGTAGAGGGTTTTATAGTGGCAAGTGACCTTGATAGCAAAAAAATTAGCTTTAAGGTTTATTTACTTTTGAAGGAGAAGCTATGTCATGGCAGTCCAAGTTGCAAAAGTGTGTTGCATTATCTACAATCAAAGTTGAGTATATTGCCATTATTGAAGTAGTGAAGAAAATGCTTTAGATGATGAGATTCCTTTAAGGGTTGGGTTTGAAGCAAGATGAGTATGTGGTGCTTTGTGATAGTCAAAGTGCTATAGACTTAAGCAAAAATGTTATGTATCTTTCCCGTACAAAGCACATTAATGTTAGATACCACTGGCTTTAAGAAGTGGTTGAGAAATGGTTGGAATTATTAAGGAAGATTCACACTAAGAATAATCTATTGGATATGATGATTAAAGTCATTCTAAGAGAGAAGCTTAAGCTTTGTTTATAGCTTGTTGGTATGGACTCCAAATAAGTTGTGTTGTACATCCCCCATGGGTTGGACGGGGATATTGTTGGGGTGCACCGCATATTGGGTCCAGCCCATATGGGATTTGTGTAGTCAAAAAGAAAAAGAAGGAAAGAAGAGAATGAAGCCTAGTTAGGAAGGACGTTGTTTTTGGCCGTGAAAGAGCTGTGCCGTTCTTTTGGGATTTCGATTGCTCTTCTGTTTGCGTGGGAGTCATATTCTTTTGGGACTTTTCTTCTTCTTCTCTTTATAGTTCTAGGGATTAGCTTATACCCTAACATCAGTACTTTTGTCGGGATTTCTTGGAGTTTGGCTTGCCGTTCATTATTTTCTTAGCGATCACATTGGAAAGGAATTTAGCCTTCATCCTTATCTGATTTTATTGTTGTTGATTGCCCTGAGGAGTGGATAGGTGGTTTTGAAAGACATCTATTAATTGAGACATCTAATAAGGTAACCTCTGTATTTGTCTTCAATCAATGTATACCTTAGGTTCTTAGGCATAGTACTTGAGATGATTCTATTGTATCACTATTTTATTTATAGTAGGTTTTTGGTGGATTCGTCCCTTATTTTTTTCCTCCACATAAGATGGTTTTCCATATAAATTTTGGTTTTCCAATTTTATTATATATATATTTATGAATTTGGGCCTTCCAGACCTCATCCAAAAAAGTTAGCTAAAAGGTATTATTAGGTTTCTTAGCTCTATATAAGTATCCAAAATTTATCCCCATGCATAGTTGATATAGGACACATCCATACAAGCCCTCACTTGCTCCTCTTGTTGAAGCTCCACCCTTGGGCCTAATGTCTAGATTCATTTACAAATACCATAAATCTATTCACAATTTATTCAAAAGCTCCCTTGTCTCTTGCCGAGATCAAATGCCCACCACATGCGACCCCTCTCTCTAAACCCAACATGTTATGTTCTTTAGTTAGCTTCCCCCTAAGAAAGATGCTGATTACCAGGTCTTGCAGGTCTTATCTAGCCAAGGCTGAAGAGCAACTGGGCATTCAGATCAGTCTTTGATGTAGGAAATGCTCCATATCTGCATGTGCTAGAGTAGAATCCTTGTTATTTCGTCTAACGCAAAAGCTCCATGATACTATGGTATCGAGTCCTGATGCTGGCTCAAAAGTTCTGCTTATGACTTCTTTGGACACTGGTGACTTGAAAAGTCCATGACCTGAATTGGGAGAACCCAAGCACCACCGGTGGGATCGTTGGTGTTATCAGCCAAGCCATGAAGCATACTAGCAGACAGAGAAGCAGATGCACAAGATGAAAGCATGGGCAGAGATGTATCTCTTGAGCTTGACTGATGTGCTGGCCACCAGGGCATCGTCTGCATGCGTTATGTGGCACAGGGTCTTGGTGGATTAAAGCCATGGATTTTGTTCAAGCTCGAAACCCGGATGGCTCCTAAACCTCTTTGCCTCCTTCGTATAACGATTGCAATGGAAGATAGGCAGAGACACTAAGGGATCGTTGTTGTATCTTCCGATGAAAAAAAGATTAATCTTTCTTTGTGCAAAGCCACCATTAGATCGCCCACCGCACAACATGTTGAATTAAATTAAATATTTTAATTTTTTTTGATAGCCACGCCACATTTAATCTCCGCTTTTCTTTTTTTTTTTTTTGATGTGCCTGTTTCTTTTTTGGCCTACGTCTGCTTCTTTTGATGCGCCTGTTATTTTTTTTGGATGGCCCACGAGCCTATATAAAGAGCTCTAGAGATTATTTCAAAGGCACGAAAAATTTCCCTTCTCCCTTTTGTCCCACGAGCCTATATAAAGGGCTCTAGGGATCATTTCAAAAGGATGAGAAATTTCTCTTCTCCCTCTATTTCTTATTTACTTCTCTTCATAATTTCAAATATTTTTATGAGTTTCTTTTGAGCTATCTGTAAGCGTGAACGCGCTCTCCTTTCTTCCCTTGAGGCGCACTGACGGGGAAGATGTGGTTCTATACTGGGTCGTCGTATCACTAGAAGATCTGTGCCAGGAAATCCGTGCGTGGGGGTATAAACTTTTCTAGGACAGTGCATCATCGTGCTTCGATTCACAGGCCATCTTCTTTCATTTCTTCATTTTATTATTCTATTGTCAAGTAAATAATTTGCTAGTTTATTCTTTTTATTTACTGTTTATGAATATTATAAATATTGAATTATTGGTTTATCAATTATATCTGTGCATTTAGGCTAACATGACATGCATACATGCATACATACATACATGCACACACATACATACATACATACATATATATATATATACATGTATGTATGTATGTATGTGCATATCTATGTATATATATATATATATAAATATGTATGTATGTATGTATTTATTGATTTCTGCCATTTAGATCGGAGTTCATCACTGTTGACTAGGATTGTGAGCCCAATTGTTGGCAGGGTTCCCTCCATGTGATCCATCCATGGTATTCTCAAATTGCAATCTGGCGACAATCAAGGAAATACATCCAGATTGGAATTCATCACTGTTGACTAGGATTGTAAACTCAGTCGTCGGCAGGGTCTCCCCAAGTGATTGATTCATGGTGTTTTCAAATTGCCATCTGTTCGTATGGAAAGTTGAGTAACTTTGCATTTGACGGTCAAGAAAATTTTGGAAAAAACAATCATCAACACGGTCATGAAATCGACATGAACCAGAGTTTGGAATTATTCAAGCTCATTAAGTTCAAAGGTATTATTATAAGGAATTATTTCCGGCACAAAGAAAAGTTTAGCCATATATATTTTCTGAGGGTAATAAAATAAATTAACATTAATTACTCTCTTATTTTTTTATTCAAGGGTACATGATTGTTAAAAAACAAAGAGATCTGGCAACTCCATGTGTCACCATTCCTGAACATGGGTTCCACATTCCTCATGGGACCCACCACTTCCTTTTCTAAAATTCCCAAAAGTCGATTCGAACCATTGACTCATTTTTTCACTTTGTTAGAACATGATTTTAAATAAACTTCATTTTTAATTCAAGGACTTTTTATTCTAGTACTAATTTAATATAAGATTTGGGGTGGATGCATAAACAAATTTTTTCTTTGATTGGGATCTATCTTAAAAAAATATATATGTAGACTAATATGTGACATGTAAGAAATTTTTTTTACTTAGCACCACGGAGTCTCTGAAAAAATTTTCGTCCAAACATATGTGTCACAATCAATCTATCATAGTCGTTCATGTCGAAAAGTTCATTTTGTAAGTTCAATTACCATGATGGATCTTTCCATAAAACTTTGGTCCCGGAGCAAGTTGCAACGAAGCCGGCCTTCAGCTGTCGGCAGTTTGGGGCCAACACGCAGCTCATGATTGAGACATTGGCTACAATACAATGAATTTGGGCTATGACTGCAACTCATCCTACATTTAGGTCGAGTTGCAGGTTAAATACTTAAAAGTAATCAAGGCGAACATGAATTGCTTTAGCATTTTGCCTCCCTATAGTTGTACATGGAGTATATAAGAATGCCTTACCCATTTACCTTGCAATATCTATTATAAGGTTAAGGCCTGCCCAAGTCCAATGTCAAGTTCATATGATAAGAATTAAGACAACAAAGTATCTTTCAAATAACAACATAAAGTATGAGGAAGGTCTAATAGTGAATGACAAGGAAAACGGTAAAATTAACCTTATTTGGGGGAATAATTTCTTGCTATTTACAATGACCAAGCAAGGATCAAATTGAAAAGTTAACAACTTGATTAATTTACACAAATTCGTAATGATTGCTGTAAACTATTTCTCAAATATACAAGTCTATATTTTGTCAATGAAACAGACGTGGGATCGAGAGGAAGTGTTCTAAACACTTAAAGTTCAATCAAATTATATCCTGTGTCATAGTTATCGTTGTAACGTATTGAACTTAGAAGAAGCAGCAGCAGCAGATATTGGACAGTTTGGTTTTCTGAGAAGGGTAGTGAGCACGTCGCCGACATTTCAGTAAAAGTATACTATGAATGATAACAAAAGAGAGGGAAAACCTTACAAAGTGGGGAAAAGAGAGATCGAAGAAAAAGAAGAACATCGTAACATTGTTCAATCTTGTTTTATTACTCCATTTCAGCTGCATTTTAATTTAGCATTTTAAGTTAGAAGTCAACTTTATTATCGTCAGTCGAACCCGTAATTATTCTATTTTCATCAAGTGAAGCTTTTTATTTTTGGTACACATGTACTGAAGTTTTTTATTGCTCCATTTCAACTTGCATCTTTTGTTTCTGACTTACCCCTAGAAATTAGAAGCCCCCTACGGTGAGGTGGGTAGAGCCCATAGCAAGCAATTGATTTCCGGAACTTGATTGAAGTATTCATTGGAGCAAACCGTAAGCATCAACCGATCAGGGATCTGGTCAATGGAAGGGAAAATCGAGGGATTTTGTGGAAACAAAGTTCATATAAAACAATTGCCAGCTAATCATTGACCAGAGACTCGCGTCACTCGTATTTAGTTCCTCTTTGAACTTTCAGATCCCATAAAAATATAAATAAATAAAGTCACATAAATAAATTAAGAGAAAATAATACCCACGTTTCTATGATTAACATGAAGGTCACATTGTATTTTTTTTCCTCTAAGAATTCAGAGACTAACAAAGCCCACATCTTCCTTTCTTTCAGATCCAACGCTACTTTGGTCTGCCTGGATTCTTCTGGGGACCTTTGGTAACAGCTGAACAGGAGGCTGGTAATGGACCCAAGGCGGATCCGAAGACAGCAGCCATCTCCAGCCAACCTCCATGATTCGGAGATCAGCGAGGGGGTTTATCGAGCCGAGTCGGAGGAGAAGCCCAGTTCGGTCTTTCAGAGGCCAGCGATCATCCTGTCTACCTTCATTCTGATTCTCCTGCCGTTCATTCTCGTCCTCTCCAATCGAAGCCCGTCATTGGAAACGCTCTGTAAAGCTGGAAGAGTCGTAGAAACGGCAGGCTATGAAGCAAAGGCGAAGCAAGGTATCATGTCTTCCATCTTCCTCCAATCTTATAGTCCCCTTTTTTTTTTCGAATTCTTGTTAAGATGTCAGTAGTATTTTCTTTGAGTTTGTGGCTTCCAGAGAGGGTGAGCCTTAGCGCCACCACCATAAGATTGCTCTATTGTGACTAGGGTGTCATCAGTTAGAAACATAAATACAACCTTTTCATATGCAGATGCATATATCTGACCCTTCCAAGATCATGTAGTGGCCAGATTTTGATGTTTATGCTGCATTTACTAATAAAAACAAAAAGCCGCATGAGCAGGCAGTATTATTTTCAGATCTATAGATTTTCTGGCTTTTGCCTCCCCTGAAGCTACATGAAGATGTTTGCAGTTGGGGAGTTAAGCTTGCAGATAGAATTTCAGATTTGATAGGTTTTCCACCTTGCGATTTGTGATGTGTTATTCCATATCTCAACTACCATCTTATTTTACAGCTCTGTATTTAAAAGTTGTATTGGTTGTCATAAGTTGTATATAATTGCATTAGAATTACAGCAGGCGGGTTCAGGTTGGTGTGGAGTTGAGAGATGAGCATTCAAGTATAAAATGGTCAATCTATGCCGGCCTGCTTATAAGTTAAAAATTTGAATCCAAATTTGTCCACTAAACCAGCAATATGACCGAACATTTGGAATTCATTTAGTAAAAGATCGTAATTTTTGATGACATAATATGTTTGTTAGTTCGACATGGTAACCTGTTAATTATACATGATGAAACTGTTAAATCATTAACCGATTTTAATTTGCAAAGGTCGCATCATTTCACATCCATGAGTATAAATTGGTTGGCACTAAGTCATTTTAGCGTATAGCTACTTCCAGAAGGTAGTCCAAAAGTATGACTTTGACATATAATTAGAACCTTGAATATTTAATTTGGTTTGTGTCATGTAATTTTAGATTTACTTTACATTTCCTCAACAGGCTAGATTATTGAAGGCAAGAGATGTTTGTAAGTGAACCTGCTTAATAATCCAGCTATCTGAGTCACTTATATTCATAAATTTTAGGGATTTTGGAATATGTGACCTACCTCTGGTGATCTGCTTGTGTTTCCCTCCTCGCATCGTTTCTGGACCTCGAACATATTTGAACTGCTAATTCGCAGAGGCTTGATTGCCATTTGATCTTCTAGTTCTTCTCTTAATATTGAATCCCTTCAACAAATTAAAGTCATGACACAAGGCATTATGATTTATTATTTTGTTGTATTTATCTTATTGACCTCTCCAAGTTCAATTATTAGCTTATCTCCTCATATTTTTGTGCAATGATCAGGTTCAGAAAATGGTTCCCTTGCCTCCTCTAACATCACCGAGGGCAATTTTCTCCAGAAAAATATCACTAAAGATATTCTTCTTGGAGGCCTACTGGTTCCTGGGTTTGATCAAGGATCCTGTCTTAGCAGGTACCAGTCTGTATTGTATCGCAAAGAATCTCCCCACCTACCTTCTCCTCATCTATTAGAAAGATTGAGAAAACAAGAAGCTCTCCAGAAAAAATG
This sequence comes from Phoenix dactylifera, assembly GCF_009389715.1. Lineage (NCBI taxonomy): Eukaryota > Viridiplantae > Streptophyta > Magnoliopsida > Arecales > Arecaceae > Phoenix > Phoenix dactylifera. The sequence continues at coordinate 53,556 of NW_024069004.1, read as the reverse complement.
TGGCCCAGGCACCCAATTGTACAAAAAAGCCATCGAACAGCTGAAGTCTGGTAATAGCACTCAGACCTTGGAGTGCAATTACCTGGTAGTGCTGTCATACAGTGGCTTAGGGAACAAGATGTTGACTCTTGCTTCGGCATTTATATATGCCATTCTCACAAACAGGGTCCTACTTATAGACAGAGGCGCCCACATTGCTGACCTCTTTTGCGAACCATTTCCTAATACGACATGGCTTCTACCTTGGGATTTCCCTATTGACCATTTTAGCAGCATATACAAAGACGATCCACGGAGTTACGGAAAAATGCTGAAAGATAAGGTTATCGGCAATGAAGTAAATGGTGCCACAAACGGGTCGCTGCCACCCTATGTCTATCTCCATCTGAGCCATGATTATGGTGACTTCGATAAGCTGTTCTACTGCGAGGATGATCAACGACTCCTTCAAAAGATACCATGGCTGCTGCTGAGATCGAACCAATACTTCGTTCCATCCCTCTTTCTGATCCCAGCATATGAAGAAGAACTTAATCGGCTGTTCCCCGAGAAAGAGACGGCTTTCCATCACCTGGGGCGTTATCTGTTCCACCCTACCAACTCGGTGTGGGGTATGATTGTCAGGTCTTATCAGGCATATCTAGCCAAGGCTGATGAAATAGTGGGCATTCAGGTCAGAGTCTTTGAACGGGGGAAAACTCCATTTCAGCATGTGTTGGATCAGATCCTAGCATGCTCTCTAGAGGAAAAGGTGCTACCAAATGTAAGTCTCCATGAGCCTGTGGTTTCAGGTACTGATTCCAAGTCAAAGGTTGTGCTTGTAACTTCTTTGGACTCTGCATACTTTGAGAAGATAAGGAGCATGTATTGGGAGCACTCAACTGCAACTGGTGAGGTCATTGGTGTCTATCAGCCAAGCCATGAAGGATTCGAGCAGACGGGGAAGGAGATGCATGAGATGAAAGCATGGGCAGAGATTTATCTCTTGAGCTTGACTGATATGTTGGTCTCGAGCTCGTGGTCTACTTTCGGGTATGTGGCTCGAGGTCTTGGTGGTTTAAAGCCATGGATCGTCTCGTTTAAGACGGCAGACCAGATGACCAACCCTCCCTGTCGTCGAGCCATGTCCATGGATCCTTGTTTCCATTTTCCTCCATTTCTCGATTGCAAGGCAAAATCGTATGTCGACCAAGGGGCTTTAGTCCCGTATTTGAAGCACTGTGAAGACTCGGGGGGCCTCAAGCTGGTTGATCCGGTCGAGCAGTAGCTGGGACATATCGATCTCTTGCATTCCGAGGGGACAGTTCATCCCCGTAGACTAAGATTGTGCACTAAATTATTGTCAGAGCACGCCATGCTGATCTGCCATTGGTGATTTTAGACTATGATCAAATTTGTATGGCAAGTTGAATGATATCTTTGCATTTTTCATTTACAAAAAGTTGTAAAAAAGTTCATTGACGAGATCATGCCCCCTCCCCTTTTCGATAAAAAGATGCAAAGATCAATCTTTACTGAATAATAAAAGAATTTTTATGTAAGCTTGTAGTTAACTTCATCCATCAAGTTTTATGATCAACTTGCCAATCTTTCTTCTCAGCCTTTGGGGTCGGTGGGGATCTTCCCTTTTGTACCCTTGTCAAGGGTTAAAAGATTGACCCCCTCCTCTTCAATTGTTTGATCAACTTGATGGCGCCTATCATCCAATATCATGCAATGGCCCAGCATCAAGCCCTAAACCGAACGTGTAACAGATACCATATGCTTGCAAGGCAGGCAATACAAGCATGCAATACTATTGAACAAATTAGAATAATTTTAGCACAATAATAATTCTTCTTCAATTCTTGAAAATTAATTTAATCAAAATCCGACCAAATTATTCTCACAAACAAACATCCTAAAGTAACAAGAGTCATAAAATTCCAACCAATTATTATCGTTCAAACCAAATAAAATATGCAAAACTAAATTAAACTAAGCTAAACAAATTAACTAATCTAGAAGTTTGGATGACATAATATCTCCAAGCAATCTAGTGCACTCCTCCAACTCCCGATTAATTGTGGTTCAAGCTCTAAATGTAGAAAACAAAAGAATAATGAGCTACACCAGCCCAATAAACAACATAATACTTTACAGTGGGGTCAAACATTAGGATGTGGCTATGTAACACAATGGCATGGGCCGTATAATACATAGAAGATGCACCAAGTGCTAGATAACATATAATAGATACTACTATTTTAATCATCTATGGCATGATGTCAATTTTAGTTTCTCAGATTATAAGTCCATAGGGCCAATGTATAATATCTTGTAGAGGCAGATCATAGCCATGTTGAAAATACATATATAAATCAAGTTCATAAGCTACCTATTCAACTTTCTAAATACTACAGAAACTAATGTCACATTTAGGTGTCGTAACCAAACACACTCTTTACCAACAACCATTCCGAGTTGGGTCCAGTTCCAAAAGGGAGGCTTAGATATATTAACTGATTTAACGCCCTTAGTACGAAATGGTTGTCATTGTCACCCTTAAGTTGAGTGGGTCTCAAGACTGCAGGGTTGAACACACTCGCCCATTAGAGTGTGGTAAGCCCGGTGTTATCCCTGGTCTTGGGAGGAGGGATGGCATGCATTCTCTACTACCTCTAAACAGTTCCGTTCATCCTTCCATCCTCACTTCACTATTTTTCTGCTTGTTCTCTCCCTCCTTTAGGGTCGGTCGAGTGGTGGCAGGGGTAAAAGTAAGTTATCGTTTCGTTCATCCTTATGTCCTAAAGCTCAAAATAGATCAGGCAATCAAAAATAACTTATTTACAAGAATAATAAAATACATGGTATGTTCTGATTTCAAGGATAAAACAATGCATGCTTGATCCTTTTTATCAATCAAATGGCAAATATTATAAAACTAATTTAATAAACTAATTGAAGTGTTAAGTTACTTCTTCTCACTTGATTTTCCTTCGTCAATCAAGCAGGTCAACTACACCTATTCAATACCATTAGAATCCAATTAATTTTATGGTCATCATCTTAAAAGTCCCATAAAAAAGAAAACAAGAAAGAGCCCAAATAGGTTGAGATTGAATGAAAAAATACCACTCGAGGTATGATCGAGGTGAGGATACATGCTTGAATTGAGGTTGATCAAGGATAGGCCAGCCAAGCGATGGAGCCCAATGACCCGAATCAATCAGTCCAAGTTATTTTTCTTGATCAAAGGTCAAGCTAGGACATGTCAGTCATAGCGATTGAGGATGGCCAAATCTAATATGCTTTGACAAGGGCCAAGGTTGAGGCTAGAACTTTGCTCTATGGATAGGGGTTGGGACCTCTTTACTGCAAGTTGCAAGAGAAAGACTATTTGGGGTCACCTGCTAACTAAAGAGAGAAAAGAGGTCTAAAAAGAGAGAGAAAGAATGAGAGATAAAATAAGAGAGAAAAAGATTAGAGAGAGAATCTTTCCAATGATCTTTTTTTTTTGTCATTGTCGCCAAAAATGACCACCACCTCTTTCTTTTCTTTTAAGAAAAATGAATTGTGATTCATCCTCTGTCATGTGTCTACAGCACCCACTATTCAAATACCATCTTCTATTAATCAACGAGCTGCTAGACACACCTGCATCACAGAATTTAAATTTTTGTCCTAGGTACCCAAGCTCTCTTGGGTCCTCATAGGTTAGCAATTATAGTTTCTTTTGGAACCCACATTTTCTTGATAGCCACTTTACCATTTAAGCTATTTGCTTTATATTTATAGGTAAAGAATTTGTGGCCAATTTTATACCACTATAAAAATATGTTGTTTTTCTTGATTGATTGTTTGATGATTTAACAAATATTTTCTTTAATAATTTTTATTTTAACAGAGGATTATAGCCAAGTCCAACTTTATCAAAAATAACTTGTAGGCTATCTAAAATCATATTCAATTTTTCAAAACATAAAGTAAATCTTTAACAATTGGTTTCGATTTACTGGCTTCTTTACTTTGTTTCTGATTCTCTTGTAGTAATGTTTGTTTTGCTTTTAATATGTTTTCATTTTCATTCAAAAAAGTTTGTTTTTTCAGTTTAAGTTCGCTACTCTTTTGACTAAGCTTTTTAAACTCATCTAATAAATCATAAAAAGCTTCCTAAAGATCATCAAAGGTCAAATCATATACAGGCTCAGGGTTTACCTCATCCTTATGAGCCATTAGGCATAGATTTAGTGTTTCTTGAGTCTCCTCCTTTGAACTTTTGTCGTTGCTATCACTCCATGTGGCGACAATTGCTCTCCTCTTTCGCTTCTTCAGAGATTTCTTCAATTGTGGGTAGTCTGCTCTAAAGCGGCCTGGTTTTTTTGCATTCATAGCATACTAGTGGCCGCTTTTTCATTTTTTCTTTGCTCAGCTCCTCCTTAGCCAAAGGCCTTCTTCTTATTCCTTGCCCTTTTTTTCTCACAAATCTTTTGACTTTTCTCGTTATTAGATCCATCTCCTCATCACCTTCTGTGCTATCAGATTTTTCACTCTCTTCTTGTTCTTGTGTCATTGATTTGAGAGTGATGGTTCCTTTTTTCTTTGATTCCTCTTCTTCAAAGTTCTACTTTATGGATAGCTCATGAGTCATCAGAAAATCCAACAATTCTTCTAGAGAAAAGTTAGTGAGATCTTTAGCTTCTTGAATGGATGTGACTTTGGCCTTCCAAGCTTTTGGTAATGACCTAAAAATCTTTCTCACTAAATCACTATTAGTATGTGATTTTCCAAGCTATTTAAGAACATTAATACTATTAATAGAGTAAACATATTAGAGATTGACTCATTGGATTTCATTTTAAAAAACTCATATTTATGTACAAGCATATTAATTTTAGATTTCTTGTCTTGGTTAGTGTCTTCATGTGTTACTTCCAATCTATCCTAAATCTCTTTAGCAGAAAAGCAAGTTGATATGCGATTAAATTTATTAGCATCTAAATAGTAATAAAAAACATTCATGGCATTAGCAGTTATCTATGCCATATTTTTATCAAATTCATACCATTTTTCTTTAGATTTGGGAAGGGACATACCATCAATAATTTTGTGGATATGTAAGGCCCATTAACTGTGACACTCTACATGTCATAGTCTAGTGCCTGAACAAAATGTGTATGTGTGCTTTCTAATAAGTATAATTTATGCCATTAAAAAGTGGAGGTTTGTTTGTAGATTGTCCCTGAGCAAGAAAGGTTCTAACTGGGGTTGCCATAGATATTTAACTCCTAACAGTTAGGTCAATGAGAGGCTTGAGTACCAAACTTTGATACTACTTCTTGCTCAGCTATCGAGTCTAATAGAGGGATGAATTGGGCTTTTCAAAAACTTAAAAGCAATACTATGAAATTAAAATCTTGATGGATTAATATTAATTTCAGAAAATGAGTAATAAGTAAATATGCAAAAAACTAATGCAAGCAAATCAAGCAATGCAAATACATAAAATTTATAGTGATTCGGTGCCAACCTTGTACTTACATCCACTTTTCAAGACTTTCTTCTTAAAAATTTTACTATAATATTTTCAAAATTACAGTCCGATTGTTTTACACAAGCTCACAATCAATCCAATTTATTTTCATGGACAATCAACCAAAATCTACACCGAGCGTATCCCAAGCTCAACACAATCTAATTTAAGATTTGGATGGACCTTTCTCAAGTTTCAGTCTCTGAAACTTGTTACAGTAGAGTATAGAAAGAATTAAGTGCGGGCACAATAAAATACAACTAATAAACAATAAATACAAAAAAATAAATAGAGCTTGACTTTGTTGGTTGGCTTTGATTGATCTTGAATGTTCTTCAGAAACTCTCAATTGAAGAAGATGTGATCATTGAGTGCTCAATGAATACACTTGAATGATTTTCTCTTTGAAGCCTTCTCTTTTTACTTTCTCTTTCTTGCTTTAGTGGATTTTTTCTTTGTACTATTGAGCTTATCTTATCCTTTTGTGTTCCCATGTATCTTATCCATTTGGTAGAGGTTGAAAACACTCCTAGCTGTTAGACAGGTTAAAAGAGCCATTATGAGATGAAAACATCCATTCTGACTTATAGAAAAACTAGTCGTTACTGCTGTTAGGCACAGAGGGATCGCCTTGACATCTTTAGGGGTTGACTCGTAATCTCTAGGTGTCGACTCGAGCTTGTTTTTGCTTTTGCTACGCTCTGTTTTTCTTGTATGTATATGTGGAGTCAGCTCTCTTAGTTCAGGGTCGACTTGTCTAGTGTTAGGAGTCAACTCGTTATTTTTTGGGGTCGACTCTTAAATGGATTAAGTTTTATAGCTCTATATTCTTCCACTGTGGCTGCTCAGGGGTCGACTCTTTATTTTTTTGGGTCGACTCTTGTTTGACTAGAGTCCGCTTATGAAGGCAGATCAATTAGCAACAGTGTGCCGGGGCTAACTCATTGGAAATTTGGAGTCGACTCTTGTGGTTAGCTCAGAACTAAAATTTTTATATGTGCTTGTGAGCTTCCAAAGATTGTCTTCATGGCATTTTTGGAGTTATGCTTCTTGATGTAGAGCTTCTAATAGATGATCTTCATTGGAGATTTACTGATGGCTTTCTAAAATAAATTAATCAAACTCAAGTCAATAGGTTAGTTATCTTTTACTCAATTATTTTGTATCATCAAAATTAATCCTTTAGGATCAACAAAAATTGTAGTGCAGAAGCTGCGACTTTCCAAAATGGAGCAGAGATGTAGAACTGTTAAGCTACTAGTCACTCCTTCTGGCCAATGGTGTAAGATTTGATCAAAGCACTACCTTTTCATCTATTATCATAATCCTTAGTTCACGATGAAAAAATAGAAGCACCGGTGGCAAAGACTAAGGGCAAGGAACAAGAAACAAATGGAATAGAGAAGGTTGATGACCAAGGAGGGAAGCACAAGACCCTAAGGAAAAGCTGCTGTCCTGAAGGCCAAAATACCTGAGATCTCGAGAACCGAAGACACTAGCACTAAGATTCAATTTAGCTCATTGCTGAACAAGTTGGAGGTGAACATGGTGTTTACTTTAGCATATATCGTTCAGACAAAGGCTAGTTAGTCAATGAGAATGGAAGGTAACATCATGGAGCCAAGAGAGTGTCTAGAGATCTTGGCTAATTCAAAGGTCAAGGAGGAGGATGTTTTTTGCTTGATATATCAAAAGGATGCTACTGACAAGCAACCATCTAAGGTTACCATGAATATATTTTGGAGACCAACATGAAAAATGGGCAAATACATCAAGTTCCTGTACATCGATGTTCATATGTTTGGCAGACTAATAAGGGAGGTTCTAGCAGATAATAGAGTTGTTATCAACATTATGTCAACATCATGAAAAAACTCGGCAAGAGTGAAGAAGATTTGCTAGTGGTAGATATAGTAGTGACCAACTTCATGGATGACTGATGCAAGCCCAAGGGGTGCTATTGGTCTATCTGCAGTTGGAACTTGAATTTTCATGAGCACTTCCTTCATAATTGAAGTGATCTCTACCTACAATGCATTACTAGAGAGGGACTGGATAGATGTGAGCTACCTACTATCTTTCTTACATCAGTTGTTGGTCTTATGGAATTTGGATGCAAAGGATGGTGAGGATGAGGTAGAGGTGGTCACTGAAAACAATAAATCCTTCTTGGGGAATACCAATGTAGCTGATGCATGACTCTATGATTCCGGTGGAAGGATCTCATGAACTCAAACATAGTGAAACCAACTCTTCAAGATTGGCTTATATACTGAACATGTCACAACTAATCGGCATAGAATGGCCATTTATATATGAAAATATTGATGGATGAAGCATCAAAGGAGGTTAAGACTGTGAAAGAAATCTTTACAAGGATAGCAACCTATGCAAAGTCCAAAAATGGCTAGACTTTGGCTTGCCCGGATATGTACATGAAGACAACTCTCATGAGATACAAATGGACAAAATCAGCCATACTTTGCAAAAATTGGAAGACACAAAGGCCAAGGTAAAAGATCCCTTGGTAGAAGTCAACTTGGGCACTGACACTTAAACATGACCGATATTTGTTAATGGCTACTGAATCCAGAAGACAAGAAGAAACTAATAGACTTATTCAAGAGTTACTAGGATTAAGGTTCCCGTTTCCGATTCATGTCTGGACCTTCCTGTATCAATCAATACCGGGGCAGTTTCAGCATCATCCGAGGAAAGAGACACTTACACAGAAGTTGAAGCTAGGGCTACAGCTTTAGCAAGAAGGCTATAGGCTTACTAAGAAAGCAAGCATTGAAAGACGCGCACCTCGAGCAGAGCCCTAAGGGAGGACAAGGTTGGGGAAAGATTTGACCAGCTGAACTAAGAGCGGTGAGCCCATTCGGTCATCCGGTCAAAGATGCCCAGGTTGGGTTAACCTTAACAGCTATTTGAAAGCCCATACTCGCTTATGCCACGAACCGCAAGCCTAGAGCTGCGCACACAATCAGGCAGCGGAAGACCTGGTTATATACTACAGTTGTAGATTAGAATGTTATGGTCGTTCAAGCCGTAAGAAGCAAGCTGTGGTCCCTATTCCATGCGCTGCCAGACACACGGACTTGGGTATAGAAGGGAGCTAACCACGCTTACACTAAATCACATAATTAAGGAAGGGATTGGGAATGCTCAAGCCCAAAACCTCCACTCCAAGCCAAATCAGCCCTGCGCGATTAAAGCTATCTTTGGTAGAATCTCGAATCGAAGGCCTGGGTTAAGCATTCCTGGATTGAATTTCACCTACCACTGGAAATACCCCTCGATGGTCAGAATGCACCATATGGTTATGCGTCCGTAGATATATAAGACCCGCCATATTAGAGCGAAATCAATTTCCATTTCAGTCCCATGCATCGTCCACAGAATAAGACTACCAACGAAAGGATTCAATATCCCACCACCTCAGACAACCTTACCTTACATACGCTAATTATGTGTTCCAGTTCCGTACCGATAATCAGGAATCAAGTTGTGGTAGCTGATTCATATGCTTCATCAGCTGATTCTCCAATTGCTGCAGATTCGGCTTAAGCTTCTGATTCTTCATACGTTGGATTGGGAATTGAAACTAAACCCACTGCCCTAACCTTACCAACCTTTACCGACCCCACCCGCCTCCTTCTTTAGGGAACAAGTCCTTGGCAAAGATGGTACCGAACCCGACCTATCCGGAAGAAATGATCCCATCGATTCTAATTCTCAAGCTGAAGCATCAAAAATGAGTACTTCTGAGAGAGCTACCTTCGCTGATGACAAAGACAAAGGGGCAAGGATCTCGTGGAAATGTCCCACCAACAAATAGAAAGAAGGTTAGCCCGAGAAAGCACCGTCGGTTTAGGTTCTTTTTCATTGGCATGTGATAGGACGGGGTTGAGAATTGGGCGGCCTGCCGTATTCAAGAGCTTTGCCTTCTATCTCCTCATTGGCTAGTCCCAAAAACCCACCTGGCCATCCTTCTTCGTAACAGGGACTATGTTAGCAAGCCAATCTGGATATTTTTCGACCTCTTCCTTTATTTTCAACATCCACTCGGGTCTCAATCTCCTCAACTTCTGCTTTACGGGCTTGCTACCCGGGAATCACTCGCCCTAATGATTAAAGAAGGAGAAGCTTAACAGACACTTAATTGCTTCTTTATCGACTTTAGTCCGAAGGTCACTCGTTGGAGGCATCACATACTACTCTTACTAGTCTCTTCCTAAGGTTACTCAAGGGAGGCATCACAGACACTGACTTGTATTTCTTCCCAGCTCTTAGTCCTGACTTGCCCTTATTACGAAAGCGAAAGCCTACGCTAGCTTAAGATAGGTCTGCGCTTCTTGCTTTAGTGGATAGAGAAAGCGCTTCGCCATAAGGAAAGGAAAGAAATGGACTAATTATAGTAACGTTAGGAGAACACCCCTGCTGTCCCTTGCCTCTGCCTTCTTGTGTATGCTTGGAAGCGGTAGGTTAGGGCATCTCTCATGAGAGCGAGCAGCTTTGCTTTGCTCGAGACCGGCTCTTCTGACAAAAATCAAAACATTGCTATTGCTTGAGCTCTAGCTCGAGTGTGAGTTTCACAGCAAAGCTAAAGCTCTGAGTAAAGTATGAGTTCTAGCTTGGGCTTTTGCACCAGCTCTAGCTCTGGGCTCTAGTTTGAAAAGCTCTTGCTTGGGCGAACAGCCCTAATCTTTTTTCCTTATACCCCTCCCCTTTCCAGTTCGTCTATTTTGCGACGGGTCAACTTCACTCGGTTGGGCGTGGTAGTTAGCGCGAGTTTTCCTTTCAATCTACTTCCGCAGAGCCAGGTTCCATCCTGGCTGACCCTGCCTCTCACTTTCTTGTTAATGAGTTTCTTTGTCAGTCAGCCCCCCAAGTGATTCCGGCTTTCTTGATTCCAGGATCCCTAATCGTAAATGATGCAAAAATAAAATTGTTTCTCCAAGTGCAGGAGAATCGCACAAGTAGTAAATTCTCGGGAGTCCGAGGTCGAATCCTCAGGGAACGATCTTGTTGCTGGAAATTGGACCCGGGGGCCGCCGTGAAGCCGGGGAAGGAGGAGCTCCGCTGCTGTAGGAGGCGGGCGGCGGTGCGCCGGCTGGTTGCGTCCTCCGCCGCGGGGGGTGTGCAAGTCCTGCAAGGAAAACCGGTGGCCGGGCTCCCCCGGCGCCGGCCCTCCGATGCTTAAGTCAGAGGGGGGCTTAACTTTAAAGAAGAGAGAGGGGATTGTATGTGGAAGTCCGAAATAATCCCTTGGGAGGAAGAGGCCTCCCCCATCTTAGAGGGAGAAGCTCCCCTTTCATAGGGAGGGTGGCCGGATTACCTGTGATGTGACTGGGCGAATTAATGGGTTACCGTCACTGTCAGGGAGCTGTCACGATTGATCGGACCCGTTGGGGTGGTTGAACCGCCGGCCGTGGTGGGCCTGGGGTCCGTAGATGACAAGTGCATTGATTGCTGAGTGAACCGGTGGGTCAGAAAGAGCCGTACGCTTTGATGGTTCAGTGATCCGGAGATCATCTTGAGCCGTGTTCATTTAATGACTGAGTGCATTGGAGGCCTGAGGGGGTTTTCATGCATTAATGATAGGGTGGTGCCGAATGCCTGCGGAGATCTTGTGCCTTGATGGCTTGGAGATAGTGGCAGGTCGCAAGCCGTAGGAGTTGTCAGTCCCTTGGACTTTAGGCGGAGCGTTAAACATTTGGTTAAGGCATCGGCTCGGCAAGAATGCCGAGCCGAGCTGGTCGCCCAATGGGCGCCCTGTGGCGGGGTTGCCTTCAAGTACTCCTGGTCGGCGCCCTTTTAGGCGAGCCACCTTCTAGCAGAGCGCCTTGGCGCTGTCTTGGTCGGCACTTTCTAACCGAGCAGCTTTGGGTGGGGCACCTCTTGGCGCGCGCTCTGGTCGACGCCCCTCTAGTCGAGTGCCTTCCTGGTCGTCATCCTTTGGCCGAGCAAGCTTTCCGGTCGGCGCTCTTTGGCCGAGTGGCTTTCCAGTCGGCACATCTTGGCCGAGCAGCTTTTCGGTCGGCGCTCTTCGGTCGAGCGCCTCTGTGGATATATGACTTAGGGTTTTTCCCCCTAACAGATCTATAGATTATTAGCGTAATTTTTAGATGTAATTTTCAGTTGAATAAATTTGTGGATTAAAATGATGTTTTGATTTTCAGAAATTAAATGCAAAGAATAATAAACAAAATTCAATAAAATAAAGATGGTAGGGATCTGGAATCCCCCTTGATGATATTGCATCCAAGGAATAAACTCTATGGTTCTTGATTAAAGATTAAATGTAGGATAGATCTAATCATGGTATATGTTTTATGAACATATAAACTCAATTTCTAAGCATCCGTCGTGCTTTCTACGTCTACGGCGAATCAAATACTAAAGCAATCCATATATCAATAATCATAATCCATTAAAGATCTATCTATGAAATAACTACGCATGAATCAAGAACACATCAATAAATATAAACCATTGAAAGCAAAAGTTTAGAGTTTACTTCAAAGAGCAATACATCAAAGGTTCCTCCATCACCCTCCCTAAGAAATTAGCCACTCATTGAAAACATTAATCCCCCTTTCATTTTCTTTCTTTTTTCTTTTTCGGAAATAGGGGCTCCCCTGTTTCCCTTTCTTCTTTCCTTTCTTTGGATAGCCGGCCCCCCTGTTTCACCGAATGGGGGATTCTTATTTTCAGCCGAGAGGTATAGCAGCTAGCCTTCTCCCCCCTTTCTCGCACGCGGTGGAGACGAGCTGAGAACGCGGAGCCGACGCGAAAGGAGCGGACGTTGATCGATGGTGCTTGGACGCGCATGGACGGCTGCGGATGCTCTCGAACGGCTGGATGAACGCGTGGATCCGGAAGCAGCGCTGGTGGGGAGAAAGATCCGGGAGCTTCGCGGATGAGGCGGAAGAAGCGGGATGAAGTCGGAACTCAGGGATTGTGAGATCTGATCGTGGAATCCGAAAGCTAGAGCGCGTGAGATGCGTGGGAGGATCAGTCGGACGCGTGGAAAGCTGGTAGAAGGGCCTTGGATGATGGGAGATGAACCGTGGACGGCTGGAAGGCTGATCGCATGAGACACGGATCCGGAAGCAGTGGATGCGGGAGAATCACGGGAGAAGGCTGGGAGGTGCTGTGAACGTAGATGGGAGTTAATCGCCGATGCTGAAATCGCGGGATGCCGTGAGCTTCGGACGCGGATGTGGCTGGACGCGGCTGTGGCGGATGGGTGCTGATATGGCTGGAACTCCGAAGAGGCTGGAACGGGAGCTGGTCACATGCGCTGGGACGCGGTGGAATCGCCACGCTGGGAGAAGCTTGGACGCGTGGATGAATGAATCGAAGGATGGGGCGCGGTCGACTGCTGAATCATATGCAGAGAAGATGGACTCGAAATGCTGGCCGCAGGATGAGATTTGGGTGCTGGGCGGTTGCACGGACGTGATGAGAAATCACATGCTGGGCTCGTAGAATACTGAAGCTGCGATGAAGTGGACAGCTGAACTTGACCTCCTTCTAGTATGTAACTGGGGTTGACACAAGCGGTTGGCTGATCACTTGCAGTGATGCATATTTTTGGACCCAATGTGCATTTTAGCTTGATTTCCGATCACCTGCACCTTACAAAAATATAATATTAATACAACACTTCTATCATTATTTGTTAGCAATAATACTAATTTAAGTGATGTGTAGATCGCAATTTTGTGCTCTCATCAGTAAACCAGTGAGGTGGGGTGGAGTCGTGCTGTGGGTCAACCAATGGTGCGTTCCCTACTTTGGCGGACTGCACTTCAACCAACAGAAAGGGCCTGCTTTCTATTCAAAAGGCGAGCATTTGGTCTTTCGGTTCATCCATATTTCACTCCATTGATGAAAGGGTCGGTCCTCCTATCAATCTCAATCTATTAAAGGATGTAGTGAAGTAGTCGACCAGTTGTACTGTCAGAAAGAAGCAAACATCTGGAGAGACTGTTCGACATTAAGACATTAAGGGGTCCAAAAATGATGAAGAAAATTGGGTTCATTCCTATTTCATGTCTGGTTTAGATGGTCGATGCGAATGTCCTGCAACGTTCAATGAAGCTTTGAATAGAGCGCTCCATTGGAAGTAGAGGCGAAAGGCTGACTTTATTAGAGACTGCATGAGCAACTTTGGTCACGTGACAGTAAGGTAGATGAGGCTTCCAACGAGTCTCTAAAAATGTGGGATCCTTTTTAGCATGTAAGAATACTTCCACTATGTGCTCTAAGGAGGTCAACGCGCCTCCCCCTATAGGTAATAGTAAGTAGTATGTAGGCCGTAAATTGAGGTAAATCAACTCAAGGGTTCTGTTGGCTCATGATATAAGTGAACCCACAAGAGGTTTCTAAAACCTCATACCGATAAATTACCTCAAGTCACCAGATCTTTCATTTTGAACTATTTCTGAAGGTGTGACTTAAGAGATAAAATATTCAAGATATCATCTCCTAGTTTCATAATGTTATCAACATAGACGCAACAAATAACCATACCAGAAGCCGTATAAGAACAAACAAAAAAATGATCACAGGAGCTCTATTTGAATCTAGCTTCATTCACCATGGCCATGAAGAATTTATAAACCGACGCTCTGGGTGCTTGTTTGAGACCATATAAGGCTTTCTTTAATAGGAAAAAAGGATGGATCGGAAGTCTGATAGGGTTTAAGAGATAGGGTACTTCAGTAGTAAGAAAGACTCACTCAGTGAATTGGTGGATCACACACTTGGAGATAGGGACAGGGACCACGCCTGACTATTTAGAAAGTAGACAAGTGTTGAAAGAGTGAAGTTTGGGGACAACGGTAAATGTGAGGAATGGGATCTCCCAAAGCTACCTACCCTACTAAAGAAGTTCGGGAGCAAAGGGCCCAATGCTGATAAGTGCTCAATAATGCGTAAATTAACCCTCTCTCATAGCACTTATCATTATTTTTATGCACATATTTTGTAAATTTAAATATAAAAAGATGCATTCCCCTTCACCATTGCATTTTAATAAATTATCAGAAGTGATTCGAGTTTGATTAATTTTTTTTGTTATATTGGTCGAATCTAATGTGTGCAGGTCGAGTCAAACCCATTCCATCTTAGGCTAAGATCAAGTCCAAGGTGAAAGGAGGACCAAGTCTAAGACTCCTTCTCATCATGGACTCTTGGAGGCGTGCATGATCAAATTAAGAAAGGGTGGAGGCGAGATCCATCTCTAAAAACATAACAGTCAAATTTGGGAAATTATCAGCCTGTGCAAGGATTGGTATGGTGCTCGTAACTTTTCACATACATCTCTGATTAAGCTAAATTAGATCCGTTGAAAATTCTGACATTTACCAGGTCAAAAGTGGACCGAAAATAGAGACAACGAAATTTGAGGCGAATTCTGGGGTCATTCTATTCCAAATCAAACTCTGCTTCGTGGATACATTATTTCTTCTTTTGTGGAGGATGAGGGAGCCACCCCCCGCAGACTTTCTCAGAGCCCTAGGAGCCAAATTAGGCATGGACTCTTCTGATTTTTGTCCAAATCAATCCGTGATCTCCAAAAGATGCTGTGCTGATTTTTCTCTCGAGAAATTAGTTGATTTCTTTCCACACCGGGCCAACCCCTTCCTATAAATTGAGGGGCGCAGAAGCAAGAATGAGGGAGGTCAAAGAGAGGAGGAAGAAAGGAGGAGAATCCAGTCTTGATGGAAGAATCCTCTGCGCTAACTGTTGTCCATATCTGCATGGAAAGCTGACCTCTTCACATAGGGCGGGATGAAGCCCTAACAAAGAAAAAAAGATTTTGTATCTTTAATTTCTATTCTTGGAGTTGTATGAACTTTTGCTCTTAATGAACATCTTCTTTTATCTCATATTTAATTTCTGTGATCTTAAGTATGATGTTTATACAACTGTTTTTCCATGGTCACTAAATAAATTAAAGATAATCCATACTTAAGGAAGATGCGGTGTCCTACTACATTAGTTTAGGGTAGACATCTCATGCCAACTGAAGATGGATTTCCTAAATTAACTCTTGTAAATTTTTATTTGAATGCTTATAAGGCTTGTAGCTAATTTGTATGTTAATCCAAGAATGAATTAAAATATAATTAATCATTGTTGCTATGTTAGTGATGAATTTTTTGCCCTAGGTTCTTCTATTCATATCATTTTCAATTGTACTTCTTATTAGATTATCGTAGTTTAATCTTCTTCACAAACTCTTCTTACATATTTTAAGAAAACAACTGTTCTCCAATTCCTATGGATCGATACCCGTAATTAGCCACTATCCTACAAGATACGTACTATTGTGTGGTCTTTAAAGTTGACTATCACATGCCGAACACCTACCTTTCCAACTAAGTCCAACGCGAGGACCCTTTCATTGACGATGCGTTCCGTCGTCAGCAAGCGGTGGCCGACAAGGCCCTTTTCCCTAACTATTTTGGGAAGCGAAGAGGACAGAAACTCGTTCGGTAATCTTCTCCCGAAGGTAGGCATTTACCCAAGGCACTGATATTCTGAGTCTCTCGATTATACTTTTTAAAATAGGGAGTTGAAGGTCTTATTCTTATGAGTGGCCTATGTGAATATGAGCCAGGAGCAAGGATTCCGGAAAGTGAATAATTCAATATTGAAAGTGAAAGTCGACGTTCCTGATATGAAAGTGAAAGTGGAGTGAAATCCGGATATGAAGGTTCGACGTCCAGTTCCAATCTGGATATAAAAGTGCTGTTCAATCGTCGAAAGTTATCTCTCTTTTGTTGTTCTCTTTTAGTCCGGTTTTCTTTTTTCTCTTTCTTTTGAGTCGGGTTCTTAAGACAGGACAGGAAATCGGGTTTTCTGAATATCTCTCTTCCGGCCTATAAAGTAAGTTAGTTCGAGATCGAAAGAGTCCCTGAGAGAGACTAGACTTCTAGTAACAGTAGGTGCGCCTTCAGTTGAGGAGAGCTGTTCACAAGCAGTGGTTATGAGCTCTTTCTTGTTCCGGTTCAGAATAGGTAATTCCTTCACTTCAGTTGCACTAGTGGATTGAATAACCTTTTCTTTAGTTCCAACAAAGTGCATGTGTTGTTGGTTAATAAAAACACGAGTTTCGATAGGCTGGAGGACTGATACTATAAGTAGGACAAACAAACGCCTTAAAAGAGAAATGAAAGGCATTTTAGCATTTTTCCACTTATCCAATTCTTGGCATTTGTATTTGAGAGAGAGAGAGCTATGCTTAGGTCAGTTCCTTCAGTAAACTTATTTGGTAAGTCAGAAGTTCACTTTAGGTAAGTAAGTAGTCCCGTAGAAAATTCATAAAACATGCGCAGATCTGGCACTTGAGGAGGTCAATCTTTCATGTTGGAAGCTACTGCTAAGGTACTCCCCCTCATCTATAAAGGATAGGCAATTGAGAGAGAATAGGGCGATAGCGATAGACACAGGAACTGAAATAGACTAAAAGATGACTTCCGTAGAGGAGAGGGGAAACCCGCTTAGATAGGGCGATAGCCCGGTTTTTATTGAATATCCTTTCCTGTGCTTGTCTTGTATTGAGGTATACCGAAGATATGAGTCAAAGTAGGTAACAGAAGGGGTAGTGAGGGATTGCTTTTTTTTTTAGCAAGCTTCAAAGAGTAGGGCTTTAAAGAGTAGGCGGTTCGTATGTTTCTATGACCCCCAAGACGGAGCGAGACGGATACGCAGAGCAAGAGCTCTTAAAGTCTACCCGGGCGGGATTGTAGAAGCTTTATATCTATATTCTCACCATGCTCATCATTGTCTAATATGCAAGAGGGGCTTATTGAGGTACCAATGTGCTTGGCAGTCTCCATGCCAAAATTTTCAATATCTCTATTGTGCACTTGCTTTGGCAAATGGAGATCCCTTCTTTCATTTGCTTGATTTAGAGTCTAAGAAAAAATGTGAGTTCACCCATCATGCTCGTATCGAATTCTCTTTGCATGAGCTTAGCAAAGTCTTGACATAAGGTTTCATTAGTGGCCCCAAAGATGATGTCATCAACATATATTTGAATAATTAAAATGTTATTATTTTTTATTTTTATGGAAAGATTGTTATCCATTTTTTCTCTTGAAAATTTATTTTCTATCAAAAATTTGCTCAATCTTTCATACGAAGCTCTAAGATCCTGCTTTCAACCATATAAATCATTATTTAGTTTAAAAATATGATTTTGGAATTTATGATCTTGAAAACTAGGTGGTTGCTCTACATAAACTTCTACTGCTATGAACCTATTTAGAAAAGCCACTTTTACCATCCATTTGAAATAATTTGAAGTCCATATAGCGAGCAAAAATCTAATAGCTTCTAATCTAGCAACAGAAGAAAAAATTTCATCAAAATTAATACCTTCTTCTTGGTTATATCCTTGAGCAACTAATCTAGCTTTATTTCTAATAACATTTCTATTTCATCTAATTTATTTATGTATACTTATTTTTTTCCAATGTCAGGATAATCTTTAGGTCTACTTACAAGTATTCTAACATTATTTCTTTCAAATTGATTTAATTCTTCTTGCATAGCACTTATCCAATTATTATCTTGTTCTACTTCTTCTATATTTTTAGGTTCAATTTAAGATACAAAAGCTATGTGATTACATATATCTCTTATAGAGGATCTAGTTCTTACCCCACATGAATATTCATCAATGATAAGTTTCTTTGGATGATTATGAGCATACCCTCCATTCTCTAAGTAAATTATGTCTACCTCGAGATCGTTGTTGTTGCTGATTTTCTTCTTCTTAGTCATCATCATTTTCATTCTCATCCTTTTCCTCAGGGTCCATTGCATCTTGTATTGATGTATCCCAAAAAGTGAGGTCTTTCACGTCTTTGTCGAGTGGATCTGCATCATCATCAAAAGCTTTTTCCTTCCTTAATGAAAGATCATTAGTCTCATCAAATATAACATGCATAGACTCTTCGACTACTAAGGTTGTTTTGTTGAATATTCTATATGCCTTGCTAGAAGATGAATATCCAAGAAAGATGGTTTTATCAGATCTATGCTAGCCCATCTTTACCAATATTGAGAACAAAATATTTGCAACCAAAATATAAAAATATCCAATGTTTGGTTTTCTATCTTTCGAAATTTTATTGGGTATTTTCTTTAATATTGGTATAATTGAAACTCTATTTAGAATATAACATATTATGTTAATTGCCTCAACCCAAAAGTATCTTGAAAAATGGCTCTCACACAGTATGATTTTAGCCATTTCTTTAAGGGTCCTATTTTTTCTATCTACCACCCCATTTTGTTGAGATGTCTTAGGTATAAAGAAATTATGTTCAATGCCATTTTTATTACAAATTCTTTTGAAGTCTTGATTTTCAAATTTAGTTTTATGGTCACTTCTAATTTTAAGAACTTGTAAATCTTTTTTATTTAAAATTGAAAAAAATGCTTCATCTTTATGTACAACGAATAAAATCCATATAAATCTAGAAAAACCATCAACAATAACAATCCAAAGCTTTTGCTACCTATACTGTAGTTGTAGGTGGCCCAAATAAATCCATATGCAATAGTTCTAAGGGCCTAGAAGTTAAAATCTGTAGTTTGCTCTGAAAAGAAACTCTAGTTTGTTTTCCAAATTAGCATGCATTACAAATTTTGTCTTTTTCAAAATTTAATTTAGATAAACCTACAGCTAGATCTTTTCTAGCCAATTTGGAAATAAGATCTATACTTTCATGAGCTAATCTACGATACCATAACCAACTAGTCTTATTGAATTTGGCATTTATTGCAACCAAGCAGTGCAAGTTTTTCATGGATAAATGATCTAGATTAACTATGTCTACATTTTCATGCCCATGCCTGGTGAACTCATTTGGACTAGAAATAATATATATAGAGAATTCAAACACTACTTTAAAATCTTTATCACATAGTTGACTGATGCTAAGTAGATTATGCTTAATACCATCTACTTACAACACATTTTCAATAATTATACCAATGTTATCAATTCCAATAATATTTTCTTTGTCATTATTGCCAAAGATGATCACCCCTCTATCTATTTTCTTAAGAAAAATAAATTGCAATTTATCTCCTGTCATGTGTCCAGAGCACCCACTATCCAAGTACTAACTTTTGTTTGATTCATAGACCGCTAGACACACCTGCATCTTAGAAATTAAGTTTTTGACTTAGGTACACAATCTCTCTTGGGTTCTTGAAGGTTAGCTATTATAGTTCCTTTTGGAACCCATATCTTTTTAGTTTTTACTTTTCTTATTTTGCTACTTACTCTATAACTGCAGGTAAAGTATTTGTGGCTGCTTCTTCCATATTTATAACATTCTATATCTCTTAAATCATTGCTCGAAGATTTAACAAACATATTTTTTCAAGGATTTCAATTTTTTGTAAAGGATTACAGCCACGTCCCGCCTTATCATAAATGGCTCGTTAGCTATCTAAGAGCATATTCAACGTTTTAGAACTTAAGGTGAATTTGTCTATAATTGGTTTTAGTTTTTCTACTTCTTTTCTTAAGTTCTGATTTTGTTTTCACTAAAGAGAATTTTTCTTTTGCGATTTCATATTTCTTATTTACAAGAAATTAATTTTTCCATTTCAGTTCTTTATTTTTCAGGCAGCTTCTTAAATTTATTTAGTAACTCAATAAAAACTTCTTAAAGCTCATCAAAAGTGAAGTCACTAATACATTCAGAGTTTACCTCATCCTTATAAGCCGTGAGGCAAAGATTTGTTGTTTCTTCAGTCTCCTCCTCTAAACTCAACTCGTCGTTGTTTCTTTAAGTTGCAACCATGGCTTACTTTCTTGGCTTCTTGAGGGCTTTATTAAGCAGTGGGCAGGCCGCTCTGAAATGAACCTGATTTCTTGCCCTCATAGCACACCAGTGGCCACTCCTTTCCTCTTTCTTTGCTTGGCTCCCCCTTAGCCAATGCCTTTTTCTCATTCCTTGGCTTCTCCTTCTCATGAGCCATCTAAATTTTTTGGTAATTAAGGCCATCTCCTCATCAACCCCAGTACCTTCAAAATCTCCACTCTCCTCTTGTTCCTGAGCTACTAATTTGAGAGCGATAGTTTTTTTTTTTCTTTGATTTTCTTTTTCATTGTTTTGCTTCATGGAAAGCTCATGAGTCTCAAAGATCCTAGTAGCTCTTTTAGAGGAAGGTTGTTTAGGTCTTTGGTTCTTGAATAGCTATCAATTTGGTCTCCCATGCTCTTGGTAGTGGCTAGATAACTTTTCTTACCAAATCATTGTTAGTATATGACTTATCAACACCTTTAAGATCATTTAAAATATCAGTAAAGTGAGTAAATATTTCAGTAATGGATTCATTTGATTCCTTTTTAAATAGATCATATTTATATACAAGCATATTAGTTTTAGATTCTTGGACTTTGTTAGTGCCTTCATAAGTTACTTCCAGCCTATGCTAAATCTCTTTAGTAGAATTGCGAGTTGAAATATGATTAAATTCACTAGCATCGAGAGAGCAATATAAAATATTAATGGCCTTAGTATTTAGCTGTGCCATTTTCTTATCACACTCATCTCATTTTCCTTCTGGCTTGGGAAGAGACATACAATCAATGATTGGCGAGTTTGTGAGGGCCATTAATTATGGCACCCACATGTCATAAACTAGTGCTTGTACAAAGATGCGCATGCGTGCTTTCTAGTTTGTATAATTTATGCCATTGAAAAGAGGTCTCTTTGTAAACTATCCCTCAGTAAGAAAGGTTCCAGTTGGGATTGCCATAGATCTTTAACTTTTAATTGTAGCGTGGTGTCTTGTTTGCCTTGATCTTCAAAGACTTTTTGTCATCATTACACCACTATTCGAAAGAGATGGATTCAGATAGGGATAGGGGTATAGCTTAGGCTATGATAATAGAAATCTAAGTTAACGCTACTCCCAAGGTAGAAAACTACTAGTAAGCTTTGATAAAATGTATTGATGATTTGCATTATCTAATGTTTATCATATAGTACAATTATACTAATTTATTCTTAGGAACAAAATAACCGAATACAATCACTAATCCCTATAACTACCCATGTCATCATGATCATTAATGGTTTGCTCTTATGATCGCATGTGTAATATAACCGCGAACCATATCACTATTCAACATCCCTTGGTGTATGGCTTGTATCTTTGAATCATGGTTAATCATAGTCAGTTCCAATCTTTTAGTCTATTATCCACAACATGGCCGAATTCTACTTCTTCGGCCTGTATCTTTATACTTAGTCTGATTTACTGTGGAACTCTATCCAAACCCGCAAGTGTCACATGACTATTTTGTCACAAAATAGCTTCTAATCTAGCAACAGAAGAAAAAATTTCATCAAAATTAATACCTTCTTCTTGGTTTATATCCTTGAGCAACTAATCTAGCTTTATTTCTAATAACATTTCTATTTCATCTAATTTATTTATGTATACTTATTTTGTTCCAATGTCCGGATAATCTTTAGGTCTACTTACAAGTATTCTAACATTATTTCTTTCAAATTGATTTAATTCTTCTTGCATAGCACTTATCCAATTATTATCTTGTTCTACTTCTTCTATATTTTTAGGTTCAATTTAAGATACAAAAGCTATGTGATTACATATATCTCTTATAGAGGATCTAGTTCTTACCCCACATGATATTCATCAATGATAAGTTTCTTTGGATGATTATGAGCGTACCTCCATTCTCTAAGTAAATTATGTCTACCTCGAGATCGTTGTTGTTGCTGATTTTCTTCTTCTTAGTCATCATCATTTTCATTCTCATCCTTTTCCTCAGGGTCCATTGCATCTTGTATTGATGTATCCCAAAAAGTGAGGTCCTTCACGTCTTTGTCGAGTGGATCTGCATCATCATCAAAAGCTTTTTCCTTCCTTAATGAAAGATCATTAGTCTCATCAAATATAACATGCATAGACTCTTCGACTACTAAGGTTGTTTTGTTGAATATTCTATATGCCTTGCTAGAAGATGAATATCCAAGAAAGATGGTTTTATCAGATCTATGCTAGCCTATCTTTACCAATATTGAGAACAAAATATTTGCAACCAAAAATATAAAAATATCCAATGTTTGGTTTTCTATCTTTCGAAATTTTATTGGGTATTTTCTTTAATATTGGTATAATTGAAACTCTATTTAGAATATAACATATTATGTTAATTGCCCTCAACCCAAAAGTATCTTGAAAAATGGCTCTCCACACAGTATGATTTTAGCCATTTCTTTAAGGGTCCTATTTTTTCTATCTACCACCCCATTTTGTTGAGATGTCTTAGGTATAAAGAAATTATGTTCAATGCCATTTTTATTACAAATTCTTTTGAAGTCTTGATTTTCAAATTTAGTTTTATGGTCACTTCTAATTTTAAGAACTTGTAAATCTTTTTTATTTAAAATTGAAAAAAATGCTTCATCTTTATGTACTACGAATAAAATCCATATAAATCTAGAAAAACCATCAACAATAACAAATCCAAAGCTTTTGCTACCTATACTGTAGTTGTAGGTGGCCCAAATAAATCCATATGCAATAGTTCTAAGGGCCTAGAAGTTAAAATCTTGTAGTTTGCTCTGAAAGAAACTCTAGTTTGTTTTCCAAATTAGCATGCATTACAAATTTTGTCTTTTTCAAAATTTAATTTAGATAAACCTACAGCTAGATCTTTTCTAGCCAATTTGGAAATAAGATCTATACTTTCATGAGCTAATCTACGATACCATAACCAACTAGTCTTATTGAATTTGGCATTTATTGCAACCAAGCATTGCAAGTTTTTCATGGATAAATGATCTAGATTAACTATGTCTACATTTTCATGCCCATGCCTGGTGAACTCATTTGGACTAGAAATAATATAAATAGAGAATTCAAACACTACTTTAAAATCTTTATCACATAGTTGACTGATGCTAAGTAGATTATGCTTAATACCATCTACTTACAACACATTTTCAATAATTATACCAATGTTATCAATTCCAATAATATTTTCTTTGTCGTTATTGCCAAAGATGATCACCCCTCTATCTATTTTCTTAAGAAAAATAAATTGCAATTCATCTCCTGTCATGTGTCCAGAGCACCCACTATCCAAGTACTAACTTTTGTTTGATTCATAGACCGCTAGACACACCTGCATCTTAGAAATTAAGTTTTTGACTTAGGTACACAATCTCTCTTGGGTTCTTGAAGGTTAGCTATTATAGTTCCTTTTGGAACCCATATCTTTTTAGTTTTTACTTTTCTTATTTTGCTACTTACTCTATAACTGCAGGTAAAGTATTTGTGGCTGCTTCTTCCATATTTATAACATTCTATATCTCTTAAATCATTGCTCGAAGATTTAACAAACATATTTTTCAAGGATTTCAATTTTTTGTAAAGGATTACAGCCACGTCCCGCCTTATCATAAATGGCTCGTTAGCTATCTAAGAGCATATTCAACGTTTTAGAACTTAAGGTGAATTTGTCTATAATTGGTTTTAGTTTTTCTACTTCTTTTCTTAAGTTCTGATTTTGTTTTCACTAAAGAGAATTTTTCTTTTGCGATTTCATATTTCTTATTTACAAGAAATTGATTTTTCCATTTCAGTTCTTTATTTTTCAGGCAGCTTCTTAAATTTATTTAGTAACTCAATAAAAACTTCTTAAAGCTCATCAAAAGTGAAGTCACTAATACATTCAGAGTTTACCTCATCCTTATAAGCCGTGAGGCAAAGATTTGTTGTTTCTTCAGTCTCCTCCTCTAAACTCAACTCGTCGTTGTTTCTTTAAGTTGCAACCATGGCTTACTTTCTTGGCTTCTTGAGGGCTTTATTAAGCAGTGGGCAGGCCGCTCTGAAATGACCTGATTTCTTGCCCTCATAGCACACCAGTGGCCACTCCTTTCCTCTTTCTTTGCTTGGCTCCCCCTTAGCCAATGCCTTTTTCTCATTCCTTGGCTTCTCCTTTGTTGGGAACCCGCCCATGCCGCTGATATTTCAAAAATTTTTCAGATGGCAGCGGAATCGGCATGCACGAGTTCAACGTTCATCGCATGAACGTTGTTTCGAGACCTTTCGTAATTAGGTAAGAATTAAAACTTTTAAAACTAATAGGAAGATCAAATCTTCACCTTGCGCGGGTAGATGATCACCGCAAATCTAAATTCGTGGTTTTGGAAGAGGGTTCGCTTGAAGCCGTTCAAACGTCCGGCCTCTACGGGTATCCACACGAAGCAGGATCCGATCCAAGCTCTCTATCTCACCGGGGTACTAGCTCCCTTGCAGAGATAGCTTTGATGGCTGATGTCCTCTCTTTCAATCAACTCTTGATTGCACTTGAGAGGAGGAAGAAGAAGGATGAAGAAGAGGAAGAAGATCAAATCCCTTCGCAGCCTTCTTCTCTTCACACGCGTTGAAGCCAAGGAAGAAGACCAAGAGGAGGGAGAGGCCTCCTCTTCTTTTCCCTTTGCTAATGGCGGCTGAACCAAAGGAGGAGCAAGAGGGGGGCGTACGGCAGCAAGGAAGAAGCCTTCTCTTCTATTAGGTCAGCCCCCATGAAGCCCTCTTTAAATAACAAGTGGAGCTCCTAACTTTTAGGAGCTCCCTTGAAATAATTCCAAGAGGGGCGCCGGCCCCTCTTGTTGCCGCACCAAGCAATATGAAAGGAGGAGGGGCGTGTGCCCCTCCTTCATGGTTGCCCTAATCCTCATTAGGTAAGGATTTGGATGCCCTAATGTGGTTAAGTCCTAATCCAATTAGGCTTAACCAAATTGGGTTCAATCTATGCTAGTCCTAATCCAATTAGGACTTGAATGAATCATGACTCAATTGAACTCTTCAATCCTAATCCAATTAGGAGTCATGTTGATTCATTAGATTAATAATTAATTTAGACTTAAGGAATCCTAATCCAATTAGGATGTATTTTAATTTTAGTCCTAATCCAATTAGGACTCTATTTGAATCCGAAGTCCTAATCCAATTAGGATTTCTAGGAATCCTACTCCAAGTAGGAATCCAATTTTAATTCAAAATTCCTAATCTCATTAGGATTGTAGGAATCCTATTCCAAATAGGAATTCCAGTCCTACTCCAACTAGGATTCCCAGTCCTAATCCAATTAGGACTCTAGGAATCCTACCCGAAGTAGGATTCTTGTTTCAAGTCCAATTAATTAATTCCTTTTTCCTTCTTCAACTTTTTATCAATCAAATTGATTTCTTGTGATTCCTAATCACGATTTCAACCATCGGATCGGTCAATACTTCTAGTGTGTGTGACCCCATAGGTTCTATTCTGACTGGTAGTGAGATATATTGTGATCTCTATCACTATATCATTGAAAACTCCTTTCAATGGGTTGGAACGATTCCAACTCAACTCATTAGGGTTTATCGATCATCAAGATAATCCCTATGAGTCCCACCATCCACCAGTGACACCTAGCAGCATGTAGTGGCTACCCAGCAGAATGGAATGATGAACCTCTAGGTGCAGTTAACGTGTGATACAGTCCTACTATCGTGGATCCCTACAGGACGGAGGTCATGGACAACTCGTCAAACCCCATCGTCTGTCATATGTCAAGATTTATTCGACTTGAGTTCGATAGTGGAAAACTCTTTCTCCACTTTACTGCCCTGGCCAAGGTCTTAGAACTCAGTCTAACAAATCACATAGGATCACTCCTCTTCTATCAAGGTCGATAGATTCCTTGTAGGTGCATACCCTACTCCTACAGTGAACCTACTGCAGCCAATCTACACTGCATGGACCCATATGGCTAGAGACCATGTATGTGTGCAGTCAAACTACAATAACCTCACTGTGAGTAGCCGAAGCACCGCAGGTCAAAGGACCAGTCACACTACTGCAACATCAAGCAAGTCACTGACGAGTGGATAGACATCCAAGTGACTTCTTGTCTTGGTCACGCTCAGTACCCTTGTTCTCTAACAAGCACCTGCACTATCACTTCAGTGTCCCTACACTGTGGACTCAAGTCTCGTCCATCCAGAAGGAGAGTGATCTGTGCACTGATCGGATCGATCACCGTCCTCGTGATGATCCATTGATCAGGAGCATTTAGAAATTAATCACCAATGATACATGGCTCAAATTCTCAACTCTTGAGAATATGTATCATCATCTTATTAATTTCTTGGACGATTCATAGACACATAAACAATATGAATGAAAAAGATGCCTTTTATTTATTCAATAATAAATAGTCAAGTACAAAATTATGTCCCTAGAATCAACAATGTGTCAGCCAAATTGGCTTCTAGGGCATACATCTAACAATCTCCCACTTGCACTAAAGCCAATTGGTCATATATCTTACGCCCATCTTCTCAAGGTGGGCTTCAGTCTTTTGCTGACTCAGCTGCTTAGTGAAAGGGTCTGCCACGTTATCCGCGGAGTCTACTCTCTGCACCTCTATATCATAGTCGCGTATGAAATGGAAGCGCCGCTCTATGTGCTTGGACTTCTGATGAGACCATGGCTCCATAGCTAGTGTTATGGTGCCAATGTTATCGCAGTAAAGTGTCATGGCATCTAATGACATTACACCTAATTCTGCAATTAACTTTTAATCAGAAGGTTTCCACTGCACCCTTAGATACGGCTTAACATTCAGCTTCTAAGGTAGAATCTATAATGATCGGTTGTTTGGAACTCTTCCAATTTACTGAACCACAATTGCACATATTCTGATGTTGACTTTCTATCATCAATATGTGTGCATCTTTCTACCTTCAACTCTGATCTTCTCCCAAAGACCAAGAACATGTCCTTAGTTCTTCTCAAGTACTTAAGACTGTTCTTCACAGCTGTCCAGTGTTCTTCACCTGGATTCGACTGATATCTGCTTGTGACACTCACAGCAAGAGCTATATCAGGTCGTGTACATAGCATGGCATACATGAGGCTTCCTATTGCCGATGCATAAGGAATCTTGCTCATGCGTTGAATCTCCTCAGATGTGTTGGGGCACATCTTCTTGGAGAGATGAATTCCATGCCTTAGGGGTAAGAGACCCCTCTTGGAGTTTTCCATGCTGAACCTCTTCAGCACCTCCTCTATGTACATCTTCTGTGAAAGGCCAAGCATCCTTTTAGATCTATCTCTATAGACCTTTATTCCCAAAATATAGGATGCTTCCCCAAGGTCTTTCATGGAGAATTCTTTTGACAACTAGACCTTGACCGAGGTTAACATGGGAATATCATTCCCAATCAGGAGAATGTCATCTACGTACAGTACGAGAAAAATGACAGCACTCCCACTAACCTTTTTATAAACACATGGTTCCTCTTCGTTTTTGATGAAATCAAACATTTTGATTGCATCATCGAAACGAGTGTTCCAACTCCGAGAGGCTTGCTTTAGTCCATAGATGGACCTTTGCAGCTTGCAGACCTTGTGATCTCCATCACTGGAAGTGAAACCCAAAGGCTGTTCCATATAGATATCTTCATCAAGATATCCATTCAGGAAAGCAGTTTTCACATCCATCTGCCAAATTTCATAATCATGAAATGCTGCAATGGCAAGCAATGTTCGGATGAATTTTAGCATGGCTACAGGTGAAAAGGTCTCCTGATAGTCAATGCCTTCGCGCTGACTATACCTTTTTGCCACAAGCCTTGCCTTATAGGTCTCTACCTCTCCATCCGAACCTATTTTTCTTTTGTAGATCCATTTGCATCCAATAGGTACAATACCTTCTGGTGGATCTACTAAGGTCCAGACTTGGTTGGAATGCATGGAGTCTATCTCTGACTTCATAGCTTTCAGCCATTTCTCGGAATCGATATCAGATATCGCCTCGTTGTAGGTTTTGGGATCCTGTATGTGATCCCTATCTCCCACTAGGAACATTTCCTCGGTATCCTCTTCTAGTATACCTAAGTATCTATCGGGAGGATGGGAGACCCTACTAGATCTACGAGGTGGTTGAGGGACATCGTGTACTGGCTCCTTATGAATAGGTTCTTTAGGATCCATGACTCGTTGCTTTTCAGAGACTTTCTCTTCAAGCTCAATTTTCCTCCCACTGCCTCTATCAAGGATAAACTGATTTTCCAAGAAGATGGCATGACGGCTCACAAACACATTGTGATCCTCTGAGACGTAAAAATTGTATCCTAATGACTCTTTAGGATATCCTATAAAACGAGCACTTATGGTCCTAGCCTCTAACTTGTCCGCCTGTAGTCGCTTGACGTGGGCCGGACACCCCCAAATCTTGAGATGACCCAGACTTGGTTTCTTACCATGCCATATCTCATACGGTGTGGTAGGAACGGATTTAGAGGGAACTCTATTCAATAAATAAATCGCTGTGAGTAAGGCATCTCCCCAAAGAAACATAGGTAAATCAGTGAAGCTCATCATGGACCTGACCATATCCAATAGGGTCCGATTCCTCCTCTCTGACACCCCGTTGAGTTGAGGTGTACCCGGAGGTGTCCATTGTGAGACTATGCCATTTTCTTTGAGATAGTCCCGGAATTCCCCACTAAGGTATTCTCCTCCTCGATCTGATCGAAGAGCCTTAAGAGGTTTTCCAGTTTGTTTTTCTACTTCATTTTTGAACTCTTTGAACTTTTCAAAGGATTCAGACTTGTGTCTCATAAGATACACATACCCATACCGTGAATAATCATCGGTAAAGGTAATGAAGTAAGAATAACGTCCTCTGGCTAGCACATCGAATGGGCCACATACATCTGTATGTACTAGGGTAAGTATTTCAATGGTCCTCTCCCCATGTCCTACAAAGGGCAGTCTAGCCATTTTTTCTTGAAGACAGGTCTCGCAAACTGGATATGACTCGGAAGTCAATGAGCCTAAAAGCCCATCTTTATCCATTTTGTTCATTCTGTCCTCTCCAATATGGCCAAGCCTAAGGTGCCACAAATACCTTTGGTTTATCTCATCTCTGGATCTTTTGGATCCTTTGGCACTCACATCTTGCTCGGTAACATTCACAGATACATCCATATGTAAATGATAGAGACTGTCAATCATGAAACCACGTGCGACTATTTTATTTCTTAAATAAATAGAACAGCAGTCTTTGTCAAATGTAAAAACATGACCTTCCTGTGCTAGACATGAAACAGAAATCAAATTTCTGCTAGCAACAGGTACATAATAACAGTCTCTAAGTATTAAACTAAATCCAGACGGTAGTCGCAGATGGTAGGTGCCCACAGCCACAGCAGCAACTTTTGCCCCGTTGCCAACCCGAAGGGTTACTGCACCTTCCGCCAGCCTTCTACTTTCCTTTAGACCCTGCATGGTAGTGCACAAATGAGCACTAGAACCAGAATCTATAACCCAACTAGAAGTAGAAGAAACCGTTAGATTAGTTTCAATAATGAGCAAGTCTATACCTTCTGAAGGTGTGTCACCTTTCTTGTTCTTCAGGCTCTCGAGGTATGAAGGACAGTTTCTCTTCCAGTGGCCTTCGACATTGCAGTGGAAACATTTTCCTTTGTCGTTAGCCTTTTTCTTTTGAACTTCCTTCTTTGGCTTCTTGTCTTTCTTCTGCTTCTTTGCAGGCTTCTTTTTCTTCCAAGTAGACTTTCTCTTGGAACCAGAAGTCAACTCAGCAGCGAGGACATTGCCCCTTGAACCTTTCAAGGCTCCCTCAGCAGTTACCAACATGTTGATTAGTTCAGTCTTAGTGCATTCAATCTTATTCATGTGGTAGTTTACTATAAACTGACCAAATGAATCAGGAAGTGACTGTAGGATCAAATCCACTTGCAATTCCTTGTGCATGTCCATACCGAGCTTCTCAAGCTCCTCTAGGTCCTTGATCATGGTCAGACCGTGATCATGGACAGACTGCCCCTCGCGCATCTTCGCTTTGAAAAGCCTCTTGGACACTTCAAAACGAGCTGTGCGACTTTGCTCACCATACAACTCTTGCAGGTGTGCCAGTATGTCCCTAGCAGTCTTTATATTTTCATGCTGGCATTGGAGTTCATTAGACATAGATGCCATCATATAGCATTTTACTCTAATGTCATCGTCCAACCACTTTTTATGCATCTCACGCTGAACATCAGTGGGACGTGCTGGTAATGTGGGGATATCTGAATCGAGTATGTAGCCTATCTTCTCACAGTCCAAAACTATTTTGAGATTTCTAAGCCAGTCCTTGTAATTGGTTCCGGTCAGTCGGTTGGTCTCAAGAATACGGGTCAAAGGGTTTGAAGCCGACATTGTATCTGCAGAGAGTAAAGATTCTAGTTAGACTTTTGTACTTGATCCTAATCTGTCCTAAGGTCTTTTAGAACAAATTGTGACTCCCACTATTTTCTCGAATTCCTCACACTCCCCTGGTAGGAAAACGGAAATCCCACACGACTAGGGTTTCTAGTGGGTACTGCGGTCCCACCAATTTACATGCCACCTCACCTAACAGTTATTGGTGACACATAGATGGATGAGTGTACAACTCTTGTACAATGCTTCTCAAGCATGTTGCAGTGCAACTTGGTCTCTAAGCCATGAAGACCTCACCTAACAGTTATTGGTCTCATTTCTTAGTTAAGTCAGACCCACTGTATAACCGTAGGAATAAAGTCGTCATTGGGTCCTCACCTAACAGTTATTGGTGCCCAACCCCACCTTTACCCTACAACATCTCATGTCTATAGAGAGGTCCAGCCCCCCAATGCAACTTGACCACTGTATCCAGCCGAGACAAGTCAACATCAGAAAGGCCTTAGCAGCTCTACTACAGTGGAAGACCTATTGACTTAATATTGGTTAATCAGGTCTTAGTGTTTGCAACTTGAGCCTTTCATAAGAGGTAATCGAACAATTGGCCAGGTAAGCAGGTGGGAGGCTCCCCTTACTCAGAGAGTAAGGTCCTAATTAAGTAACCACCTTTCATGCTTTCCTAGACACCAATTAGATCAATTAATCTAATATGATTTGCTCATGTCGGTTCACTCTCGACTTGATTGAGGAGGTTTTGATTTAGGTCTCAATTGGGTTTGCTACATCACATGTAGACCTATCTACCCGACTCTCATTCACATCACATGCAAACGGCGCATTGCAGGCAGTTATAATCGCGGCAATAATTAAAGCTAAACTTTAACTAGGTGATGATCATGGATTCTAATTAGGTCGTATTACAAGCACATGCACATCAATCGATCAAGTGGTCTTCAACTCTTGAATTGGATCCAAGCTTCCTTGATTCGATCCTTGATCAACTCTTGATCCCATCGCCATCAACCGCTTAGACCCCTGTTCATCTCATGCATCGTCTTCGACTTGATCGTTGATGTACATCACATCACAGAAATACAACCAGATGTAAAATAAAAATAAAAATAATTTACATCTCTTTTTAGGAGGCACGCAGGCCTCTCAAAACATCAAATAAGATGCATGCAAGCATCTGTAAAATTTACATGACATCGCAGATCACATCGCAGGTCATTACATTTGATACCAAAAGGGTTTGAATCCTATGATCATCACCGTATGCTACAATTATAATTTCAGATCTGAAAACTAACTGATTATATCATGACATAGGTCGCTGATCATGCTAATCATGATTCTAAACTTTGTAATCCCATTAACAATGCAATTAGAATCATCTTTTTATCACATAAAAATCAGCATGTAAAAAATCAGCACCCCTGAAAAATCTGCATGCAGAATTTTTCAGCATGCATGATCAATCAATTTTCAGATCTAATAAGCCTTTAGATATTTAATTCTTACCTTAATCTACGAAGCCTAGGCTCTGATACCACTGTTGGGAACCCGCCCATGCCGCTGATATTTCAAAAATTTTTCAGATGGCAGCGGAATCGGCATGCACGAGTTCAACGTTCATCGCATGAACGTTGTTTCGAGACCTTTCGTAATTAGGTAAGAATTAAAACTTTTAAAACTAATAGGAAGATCAAATCTTCACCTTGCGCGGGTAGATGATCACCGCAAATCTGAATTCGTGGTTTTGGAAGAGGGTTCGCTTGAAGCCGTTCAAACGTCCGGCCTCTACGGGTATCCACACGAAGCAGGATCCGATCCAAGCTCTCTATCTCACCGGGGTACTAGCTCCCTTGCAGAGATAGCTTTGATGGCTGATGTCCTCTCTTTCAATCAACTCTTGATTGCACTTGAGAGGAGGAAGAAGAAGGATGAAGAAGAGGAAGAAGATCAAATCCCTTCGCAGCCTTCTTCTCTTCACACGCGTTGAAGCCAAGGAAGAAGACCAAGAGGAGGGAGAGGCCTCCTCTTCTTTTCCCTTTGCTAATGGCGGCTGAACCAAAGGAGGAGCAAGAGGGGGGCGTACGGCAGCAAGGAAGAAGCCTTCTCTTCTATTAGGTCAGCCCCCATGAAGCCCTCTTTAAATAACAAGTGGAGCTCCTAACTTTTAGGAGCTCCCTTGAAATAATTCCAAGAGGGGCGCCGGCCCCTCTTGTTGCCGCACCAAGCAATATGAAAGGAGGAGGGGCGTGTGCCCCTCCTTCATGGTTGCCCTAATCCTCATTAGGTAAGGATTTGGATGCCCTAATGTGGTTAAGTCCTAATCCAATTAGGCTTAACCAAATTGGGTTCAATCTATGCTAGTCCTAATCCAATTAGGACTTGAATGAATCATGACTCAATTGAACTCTTCAATCCTAATCCAATTAGGAGTCATGTTGATTCATTAGATTAATAATTAATTTAGACTTAAGGAATCCTAATCCAATTAGGATGTATTTTAATTTTAGTCCTAATCCAATTAGGACTCTATTTGAATCCGAAGTCCTAATCCAATTAGGATTTCTAGGAATCCTACTCCAAGTAGGAATCCAATTTTAATTCAAAATTCCTAATCTCATTAGGATTGTAGGAATCCTATTCCAAATAGGAATTCCAGTCCTACTCCAACTAGGATTCCCAGTCCTAATCCAATTAGGACTCTAGGAATCCTACCCGAAGTAGGATTCTTGTTTCAAGTCCAATTAATTAATTCCTTTTTCCTTCTTCAACTTTTTATCAATCAAATTGATTTCTTGTGATTCCTAATCACGATTTCAACCATCGGATCGGTCAATACTTCTAGTGTGTGTGACCCCATAGGTTCTATTCTGACTGGTAGTGAGATATATTGTGATCTCTATCACTATATCATTGAAAACTCCTTTCAATGGGTTGGAACGATTCCAACTCAACTCATTAGGGTTTATCGATCATCAAGATAATCCCTATGAGTCCCACCATCCACCAGTGACACCTAGCAGCATGTAGTGGCTACCCAGCAGAATGGAATGATGAACCTCTAGGTGCAGTTAACGTGTGATACAGTCCTACTATCGTGGATCCCTACAGGACGGAGGTCATGGACAACTCGTCAAACCCCATCGTCTGTCATATGTCAAGATTTATTCGACTTGAGTTCGATAGTGGAAAACTCTTTCTCCACTTTACTGCCCTGGCCAAGGTCTTAGAACTCAGTCTAACAAATCACATAGGATCACTCCTCTTCTATCAAGGTCGATAGATTCCTTGTAGGTGCATACCCTACTCCTACAGTGAACCTACTGCAGCCAATCTACACTGCATGGACCCATATGGCTAGAGACCATGTATGTGTGCAGTCAAACTACAATAACCTCACTGTGAGTAGCCGAAGCACCGCAGGTCAAAGGACCAGTCACACTACTGCAACATCAAGCAAGTCACTGACGAGTGGATAGACATCCAAGTGACTTCTTGTCTTGGTCACGCTCAGTACCCTTGTTCTCTAACAAGCACCTGCACTATCACTTCAGTGTCCCTACACTGTGGACTCAAGTCTCGTCCATCCAGAAGGAGAGTGATCTGTGCACTGATCGGATCGATCACCGTCCTCGTGATGATCCATTGATCAGGAGCATTTAGAAATTAATCACCAATGATACATGGCTCAAATTCTCAACTCTTGAGAATATGTATCATCATCTTATTAATTTCTTGGACGATTCATAGACACATAAACAATATGAATGAAAAAGATGCCTTTTATTTATTCAATAATAAATAGTCAAGTACAAAATTATGTCCCTAGAATCAACAATGTGTCAGCCAAATTGGCTTCTAGGGCATACATCTAACATCCTTCTCATGAGCCATCTAAATTTTTTGGTAATTAAGGCCATCTCCTCATCAACCCCAGTACCTTCAAAATCTCCACTCTCCTCTTGTTCCTGAGCTACTAATTTGAGAGCGATAGTTTTTTTTTTTTTTGATTTTTCTTCTTCATTGTTTTGCTTCATGGAAAGCTCATGAGTCATCAAAGATCCTAGTAGCTCTTTTAGAGGAAGGTTGTTTAGGTCTTTTGGTTCTTGAATAGCTATCAATTTGGTCTCCCATGCTCTTGGTAGTGGCTAGATAACTTTTCTTACCAAATCATTGTTAGTATATGACTTATCAACACCTTTAAGATCATTTAAAATATCAGTAAAGTGAGTAAATATTTCAGTAATGGATTCATTTGATTCCTTTTTAAATAGATCATATTTATATACAAGCATATTAGTTTTAGATTCTTGGACTTTGTTAGTGCCTTCATAAGTTACTTCCAGCCTATGCTAAATCTCTTTAGTAGAATTGCGAGTTGAAATATGATTAAATTCACTAGCATCGAGAGAGCAATATAAAATATTAATGGCCTTAGTATTTAGCTGTGCCATTTTCTTATCACACTCATCTCATTTTCCTTCTGGCTTGGGAAGAGACATACAATCAATGATTGGCGAGTTTGTGAGGGCCATTAATTATGGCACCCACATGTCATAAACTAGTGCTTGTACAAAGATGCGCATGCGTGCTTTCTAGTTTGTATAATTTATGCCATTGAAAAGAGGTCTCTTTGTGGACTATCCCTCAGTAAGAAAGGTTCCAGTTGGGATTGCCATAGATCTTTAACTTTTAATTATAGCGTGGTGTCTTGTTGCCTTGATCTTCAAAGACTTTTGTCATCATTACACCACTATTCGAAAGAGATGGATTCAGATAGGGATAGGGGTATAGCTTAGGCTATGATAATAGAAATCTAAGTTAACGCTACTCCCAAGGTAGAAAACTACTAGTAAGCTTTGATAAAATGTATTGATGATTTGCATTATCTAATGTTTTATCATATAGTACAATTATACTAATTTATTCTTAGGAACAAAATAACCGAATACAATCACTAATCCCTATAACTACCCATGTCATCATGATCATTAATGGTTTGCTCTTATGATCGCATGTGTAATATAACCGCGAACCATATCACTATTCAACATCCCTTGGTGTATGGCTTGTATCTTTGAATCATGGTTAATCACAGTCAGTTCCAATCTTTTAGTCTATTATCCACAACATGGCCGAATTCTACTTCTTCGGCCTGTATCTTTATACTTAGTCTGATTTACTGTGTAACTCTATCCAAACCCGCAAGTGTCACATGACTGTTTTGGCTTTATCTAACTTGATCCATATAGTACTCACTCACGACCAACAGCTAGATTATGGAGATGGGGTACAAACACTTACATCTTTTTGTATTAAATTATTAGATAATAAGCTGTGAGAATTAAAAATCTCTTATTTTTTTATAAATATTATTTATATAATAAAATTCTTATTCTATAATTTTCTAATCCATATTTTCTATAGTTTTATATTTTTAAATATTTAAATTATATTTAGTATTTAATTAATTTATTTATGTTGTCAAATATTAATGGATCAATTTGTGGTCAACTCGTTGACAGCGGCCCAAACACCAAAATGGGTCCATATTGATTGCCGAAGTTGCTCCAATCCGGTTGTATTTCGATTTACAATTTTAAAATTAAATTCAACTTCATCAATGTTAGGCTTGCTACCCAACAAGCATGCATGACCGGGTCGACTTCGTTTTATTTCTAGTCTGGAAATTTGAACTAGTTGAAACCATTAACCAACGAGGTCAGGTCAGTTCCATGGTCATATATATCCAATGCTAGATTGAAAAAGAACATGTGTATTCATTATACATTTAGATGGAAAATAATAATTGACATGGAAAATGAGTAGAAAGAATTGGCACAAGAATACTGTTCAATGTTAACGGAACCTTCGCCTACAAATAAATATGTTTAGTACCCAACCTACAAATATGACTAATACGTGATTCTTAGAGCATTTAAGGAATTCAAAATATGGGCTTTCAGTTATGTTCAACCATAATGTTGGGCCCATTTTAGAGCTAGTTCGTATATGGGCAGGTTCGGTCTAGGTGGCATAGAAAAATGTGTAACTTAGACCCCACCAAATCTTTCAAATAGGTCATCCTTTGACTAGACCCAACTAAACGTTAGGGTTCAACTAGGCTGAGTCATGACCAAGTTATGTCATCACAAGTTTAATCAACCAATTTGATACTGTTATTAAGATTAGTAGCTCTAAGTTATCTTCATTAAATTCATGCCAATTAGTCTTTTTATTGTTCTATTTTCATCGTGTGAAATTTCTTTTTTTTTCTTTTACTATATTATAAATTGTTTCTTGCGTCACCATTTTAAGTTAGAAATTAAATTCACTACAGTCCAACTGATTAAGAAACTGTGTAGATCAATCGAAGGACCATTTTAGAGGCAATAATAAAGTCCATCATTGGCACTCTATCTTTTGTTTTGTCTGCCTTTTTTTCCCCCAAAAATGAATGACTAGAATTATATTTTACTCCTTACAAGATTAGCATTTTTCATTTTTTAATTAAAGGAGGGGGATTAATCTCCCAAATACATCAACATATAAGAAGTTAGGGGCAAACAATATAAATTTGGTGGCCATGGTTGTGAGATTAGCCGAGTAAGTTAGCCAGCTAATTCTCTTCATGGTATATGTGGGAGATATAGAAGTCTGACAACAGTGACAACCAACGTTGCACCACATTGAAGTTAACATTTGTATATTTAGCTTCTGCACACATGATTAGGTCTATAGGTTTGTTTTAGCAAATACTTATCTCTATTTATTATTTATGGAAATTTATACATATTTACTATTAGGGCCTAGAACTAAATGTAAAATTGCTATGGCTACAAATGGGCCATGCTGACCCATGACTCAACCTAGTCCCAACTTGATTCGTATTAAAAGACCCGTGCATTGGGTTGGGTTCAAAAATTATATAGACCCCATCTAAATTCCAAATCATGCTTGGGTCTTGTATTTCGCAACTCGACTGACTCGACCTGGTCCATGAATCATTTAGGTTTAATTTGGTTCAACAAAAAAAAGGCCCCGACCTGACCCGACTTGATCCATATATCATCCAAGTGTAATTAAGTTCAACAAAAACTAGGCCTATCTCAGGAATGGCAATGGTAGGGTACCTGCAAAATTTGGCTTACCTAGATCCGTTTAAAATCTTACTATCTAAACACATCCCAATTATGACTAAAAATTTACCCAAAAATCCTAAACCCATCCCTTCGAAAAATGGTAAATTTGTCGGGTACCTGAGCCAACCCAATTAGTCTTTATTCAGATTGGGTTATTTGGGTCGGTTCGGATACCTAATCCTAAATTACAAAAAGATAAAAAGGAAGGGGGAACAGATGGAAACACTTTTGCATAATGACCTGAATGCAACTAATATGATGTTCAAATCAATAATATA
Organism: Phoenix dactylifera; assembly: GCF_009389715.1. NCBI lineage: Eukaryota > Viridiplantae > Streptophyta > Magnoliopsida > Arecales > Arecaceae > Phoenix > Phoenix dactylifera. The sequence continues at coordinate 15,304 of NW_024069004.1, read as the reverse complement.
ACTAATAAGACATCAAACTATAATCAATAAAATATAGTAAAGGCTAGATGTTCTTGGGGTTTGGGGTTGAAGTCCCTCACCCTTCTTTTATATATGTATTTTCATAAAATATTATAAAAATACATATATTATGTATAATCGAGTTTGGATAGCAGGTATTTGAGGGTGAAATCACAAACATATCCCAAACCCTTTTAATTTTAAATTTCAAATCCTTCACTGACCCTATAAGATTTTGCTAAATAGATCCTATTAAGGTACGAGACAGGTCAAATAGCTGAAAAAATAGCTGAAAAATTCTGTCTAGCCACCATGCCTAGCCTGTCTTGACCCCAACCTAGTTTGACCTAACTCAAAAACCCCAATCATAGAAATCTCTTTCTCCTTTACTCTCAATATCATTTTCTAATTCATTAAAATAATTTTCTTTTACACTAGTTCGTCCTTTTGCATCTCAAAAACTATATCTCCTCACCTTTTTCACTTAATTATATTTAGACATTCATATTTCATTGTTTCTTTTGATGGATTTTTATTCATAATGCTCTCAAGTATATCAATATATTATATATTTTAAAATGATAGCTTCAAAACCTCAAAATGACTAATTAGTTGGGTAAAATTATGTTTTGGAATGAAATTTCAAGTTTAAATTGGTTCCTTTTAGTAATTTTATGTTTAATTATTAATCATTATATATATTTTGCTATAAAGGAGTAGCTAACCTAGTTCACTCCAGTCCTAACTCGAACTCGAACATTTCAGAGTGAGTCCAAATCATACTTGTTCCCGACATGACTAGAATAACTTGTGGGTTTGAGTCTAAGATTCTTTCCATAGCTTTGATTTGGCATGACTCGATTAAATAATGGGCTGGGTTTGGGTCGAAAACCATGACTCAAATATAAACTCAAGTTGGCTCGGGGTCAAGCATATCCTGACCGAACCCATTTGTAGGCTAATTAAAAATTTAACATAATTTTAGCATCCTATCCAGCGACCAACGTCTATGATGACCCAAAGATTGATTTAAAGATTGATTTTGATGATCACAAAACCTTGAAGTATAAATACTAATGTTTGTGTTGCAAGAAGAAAGATAATTGATTTTGCAAGGAAAAACACAAGAAGGCCTCAAAAGCTCTCAAGAAGAGTTGGAAGAAAAACACACTTCATTGGCCCAAGTTTCAAGTTTAAAAGTATTCAAGTTGGAGGAGCAAACTCTAAAGAAAAATTCAAAAGAATAGTTCTCGAGTCGACTCCTCGAAAATTCGAGTCGACTCCGAGACAGTTCGAGTCGACTCCGAGGCAGCGCAACCCCAAAGACAGAAGACGGTATTTTCGTCTCTGAGAGGCGAGTCGACTCCAAGACAGTTCGAGTCGACTCCAAGGCAGCGCAACCCCAAAAGACAGAAGACTGTTTTTCGGATACTGAGAGCCGAGTCGACTCCGAGACAGTTCGAGTCAACTCCGAGACGGCACAAGTCAACAGACAGAAGATCGGGAGTTTGGGCTCTGAGTGCCGAGTCGACTCCCAGAATATCCGAGTCGACTCGAGTGAGCAAACTTGAAAAATACATCTCTGGATTCCTTGGAACGAGTCGACTCCAAAAGTGCCAGGTCAGCTCCAGACATTGGGGAGTCGACTCCAGGTTCAGTCGAGTCGACTCCAAGTCAAGACAGCACTTTAATTCAAATCCAGAACAGTTGCCGAGCCGTCTCCAGAAAAACATGAGTCGACTCCTGCAACAGGCGAGTCGACTCCAGATCGCGCGAGTCGACTCCGATCCCAACGAAAATATTATCAGGAGGTACAGACTGTGTCCAACAGCTCTATTTTTATCTCTAACGGCTAGATTTTTGTTTTCACGCCATCTAAGCTATAAAATCAAGAGGAGAGCTAGGGGAGAAGGTATGGAAGTGGGAGAGAACACTTAGGAAAGAGATCTCAAAGATAAATCTCCCAAAAGCACAAAAGGGCCATTAAAAAGCAAAATAGAGAGAAGAAGAGCATCCAAGTGAATCCCAAAGCTTCCTCTCCATCCGTGTGCTGCCTCAGTGATCCTCTACTTCGTGCAAAATCAGAAGAGGGTCAAGTAAAGAAGAAGCCAAGTTCCTTCATCTACAAATTTGGTTGAGGGCTTCTTCTCTTTACTTTACTTGTTTATATTTGCTATATTTGCTTATTTGAGAAGCTTGTATTTGATTTAAACTCTTGTTCTAATATCTTGTAACTTGATTCAATCAAGGGATTGAATCAAGGGGTTAAGGTTTGTTAGTGAGCCAAAGGAAAAACCAACGTTGTAAGGTTGTGGTTGGTGAGCCTTTGGGAAAACCAACTGGGTTGATTGTGAACCCGGAAAACAATCGTTGTAAGGTTGTGGTTGGTGAGCCTTTGGGAAAACCAACTGGATTTGATTGTGAACCCGAGAAAACAATCGGTTGGTTCTAGTCGGTGAGCCTGTGAAAACCGACCGAGTTCGTTGTGATCTCGCAAAACAACAAGTTGGGTTGTGAGCTTGTAAAACAACCGGCTGTAATCTGAGGGATTATAGTGAAATTTCCAAGAGGTCTTGGGGAGTGGATGTGGGTGCTGGGATGCACCGAACCACTATACTTTTGTTGTGTCTGTGATGCTCTTTGTTATCTAACTTCCTCACTCACTTACTTACTTAGATAAATTGCTTGCTTAACTCTTCTCCGCGCATCCTTTAGTTGCAAGCATATTCAATTTACTTAATCAAGTCTCATTCAATATAACTGCATTAAGACTCATTGTATTCAATTGCATACTTGGGCAAACTTAGACTAATTTTTTATTGAGTCCGCTGCTTATTAGTTGATTAGATTAGAATCATACTTTTGCTAAGTTTAAATTCCACTATGCATCCATACAACTTAGCTTAATTAACTCTAAAAGATTAGAAGTAGTTGAAAAGTTTTAAATGACCCAATTCACCCCCCCTCTTGGGTTGTCACTTTGGGCAACAAGTGGTATCAGAGCAGGTGCTCTTCTATTAATTATAGTCTTAACCGACTAGAGCTAAAGATTATGACAACCCCACATACATTATTTGCCGAGGGACTTTCCATAAACAGACCTCCACCTTTTGATGGAACTTACTATATTCAATGGAAAGCTAGAATGAAAATTTTTGTTCAATCACAAAACTATAAAATATGGAATATCATTATAGATGGACCTCACACACTCTCTCAAAATGTCAATGAAAAAGAGTTAGCACAATTGAATGCTAACGTTATGAACTTTCTATATTGTGCTATCCATGAATCTATATTTCATAAGATTTCTGCATGCTTATCTGCTAAAGAAATCTGGGATACTTTAACAATTATTTATGATAAATCTCAGATTAGCTCACATGTGCTTCAATTGCGTACTAACAATGAGATTGCAGAATCTTCCACATTAGCCGAGTCGACTCCCAATTTGTCCGAGTCGACTCCTAAAGAAGAACAGTCTGAAAGGCAGATTAGTTCAAAAAACAAAGAGTTCGGTAATGAAAACAAGGATCCATTCCCAAACACCGAAAGATTCAAAAGCTTCCTAAAGACAAAGAAGAAGAGGAAGCAAGAAGAAAGAAAGAAAGAGATAAAAAGGAAGAAAGTTTTGACCAAGGAAGAGTCAAGCAAGAAAATGAAAGCTAGGAGCAACAATGATGATATTAGCTCCAAAGAACTACAAGAGGTAACTAACTTTTGCTTTATGGCACAAGAAGATAAGGTAAAATTTGAATCTACTTTTACATCAAATGATTTTCAAGAAGAATTTTCTTATGACGAACTTTTAAATGCTTTTCATGATTTGTATGGTGAATGTAGAAAATTAGCTGTGAAAAATAAAAATCTTAAAAAGCTAAATTTAGAAATTTCAAAAGAAAGAAATTCTATTGCTGAAATACAAGACAAACTAAATTCTGAAAATAAAAGCTTAAGGTTAATTTCAGAAGAATTGATTCAGAAAAATCATAGCTTAATCAAAACAAATCAAAACTTAAGTAAAGAAATTAATCAATTAAAATCTTTTATTAACAAATTTACTGTAAGTTCAGAACGACTAAAAATGATGTTTGAAAGCCAATATGTTGCTTATGATAAATCAAAACTTGGCTTGACTCCTTTACTTAATAATAAATCTCTAAAGAAAAAGGTTATCAATTCACCAAGCAAACTATTAAATAAGATAACTTATTTCAAACATGAAAAGAATGGGCATAACAACTTTACCTATCATTCTAACATAATTAAATCAAGTGGTAAAGTTATTACAATTAAACAAATTTAGGTTCCAAAAGGAACCATATGTCCTAACTCTCAAGGACCCAAACAAGCTTGGGTACCCAAAATGAAAATATGAGGATGTAGACATAGGTGTGCCAAGATACCCATGGAACAAATAGAAATTTCATATAAATGGGTGTTTTAGACACACGCCAAAAAATGAAACTTAAAATATACTTATGAAAAGTAATTTTTAAAAAAATAATAATAATAATAATGAAATCAGTAATCCTTGCATCTCATCATTATTTTTGCTTTAGTATTTGATTAAAATATGAATTGCAAGTATTGATCAATTTTGTAATATAGAAAATACTTTTGAAAATATAATCAAATCGCTTCATTTTATAGTATGCTTTACTCACTATTGGATAAGTTGCTAAATGATTAATCAATTTATTAAGAATAACTCTATGAATTCTCTATATGCTTGATTGAGAGTTTTTATCTATGGCATTATTGTTTATCGATCATAGATATGAAAATGTATACTTGGTATGCCTTTGAATATATGCACTATGAATACCAAGATTAAAGAAACCATCTTTGGCATATAAAATCAACTCATGCTAGTATGTACTTAATCTCAAAAGACCTTGCCATTGGCTTACTTAGATTATCTTCTGAAAGGTCAAAGTTTGCTATGCATGTTAACTAAGGAAACAAACAAAAATCAATTTCTAAATCTAAAGGTGTTATTTCCATTACTAAGTTTTCAAAAGCTTACATTAGTTCTGTTCTTGGCACTCAAATTGAAATATTTTCTACATTGGCACAAACTCACAAAAAGGGTTCAAATGAAAAAGGTTTGCAAACTATGAAAATAAAGAAGTATCATGGCATAGTTTTGAAAACCAATTTTGTATTAAGCTGTGCACAGAAAATAATATTGAATACAATTGTTTGTGCACCAAGAACACCATAAGTAAAATAGGATTAATAGAATCCTTGAAGAAATGAAAAAGGCAATATTGTATGATAGTCATCTACTTAAATGATTTTTTTTAAAAGGCTATCATCATTGCTTGTCATATATATGGTTTCTATTAGATCTATTTTTGATGAAAACTCCATTTGATCTTCTGAAAAATAGAAAATGATCTATTGCATATCTTTCATATTTTTCAGTAGTATATGTTATGCTTGATATGGTCTTTTGAAAATAATGCTAAATCTGATAAAGATATTTCTATTTTTGGATATCATTCATCAAGCAATGCATATGGAACATTTAATCAAAAGATTATAGTTGTAGAAATATCAATTCATTTTATTCTTTATGAGACTAATGATTTATTATCAAAATACTAAAATCAAATTATATATGTATATGGTTAATCTTTTACATATAACAATCTGAAAACATGTTAATAATTAGAACCAAATTGAGTTTTTCAGAAATGCACTTAATGAAGAAAAATTGATGACTACTAAAAGACTAAATCAAGAAAAGATGAAATAGATCTTGATGAAATTCTTGCATGATTAGAAGTAAAGATCACCATTATCATTTGCTTGCTTTATGAGCTTTATATTCTATCAAATAAATGTGTAGAATGGACTCCTATGTGCTTATTTTATTAAAGAAGATATATGTTAAATAACCACCATATTTGAAAACATTCATTACAAATATGATAAAGCAATATATGATTTGGAACAAGCATCAAAAGCATGATATAAAAGCTTGAGTAACCTTTTTGATAGAAAGTAATAGTGATAAATCTATGCATCAAAAAGAAGAATTTGTAATATCTTATTTGCTCAAAGTATACATTGATGACATCATTTTTGGTTCTACTAATGAAGATTTATATGAAGATTTTACTAAGCTCATGCAAGGCGAGTTTGAAATATGTATGATGAATGAATTAACATTTTCTCTCGAACTCCAAATTAAGACAAACAAGAAAGGGGATCTTCATTGACCAAAGTTAGTCCACAAGAAAACTCTTATAGAAGATTGGCATGAAGAAGGTATGTCTATGACCCCATCTTGTAGAATTTGAAAAGGATGAGCAAAGTAGATCTATTGTTTTAAAGCTGTATTGAAGCATGATAGAATAAGTATTTTATCATACAGCTAGTAGACCAGATTGTATGCTCATTATGTGCCCTTGTGCAAGACTTCAATCTAACTTTAATGAATCATATTTTATTGATAACAAATAAATTATAATCTGAATTTTGATAGAAACAACTGTTTAAGATAAGTTGATTAAAACTTAGCTAGCGTGTCTTATTGATAATTATCTTAAGCAAATAAAATCTAAACTAAATTGATTTTGAAAAATAAGAAATTGATTTGACCTTGATGAATCTTCCTATTGCCTCACATGCTTGTTCTTGAACCATCTTGGTTAATGAAACTATCTCTTTAGTTCAAGTGATATGTGCTTGCTTATATTTAGGCAATCTCTTGAGTAAAGTGACTCAACATTCAACTATTGTCATATCTTATATTGAGTCATCTAGTTAAAAATATGTTGGATGAATGGTTTGTATCTTGAAGAAACTAATGACTTTCTTTCAAGAAAGAAAATGAGTTTGTTAATAATGCAGGATCCTTGAGCAAGAAAATGAGAGATTTCAACTTGAAGGACACCTCCACATAAGATACAATAAACATTCACATGCAAACAAGAGAGAGGACCTTCTTCAGCCAAAAGTTCACACATAAGAAATCTAGTTTGACTTGAAGAATATAGAATGAATAGGTAATTTTAGATACCTCTCTCATAAATTAGCTGAGCAAAGTCAATAACTTAAATCTTATTGTGGCATGGTTAAAATCTTTAATCATGTCTATATATGTATTAATTGACTTATGCTTTTAGAAATTGATTCATGGTTTGCTCAAACTAAAATGTTCCTTTGCCTATATCATAACCATGAAATACACAAGTATATGCTTAAAATGCTGATTTGAATTGACTTGTGAGAAGCTATGAATTCTTGAGCATAATGAAAATGTTGTTTGCATGATATACATCTATATGATACATAAGATTATTTCTTTATTTTGCTCTTTCATGTAAATTACTTGAGAATAACAAAAAGAGAGAGAGATAAAGAAAAGAAAATGGATATTATTCAAGAGAAGTAAAATCTAAGTAAAGGCAAATACTTCAATCTTAAGGAAAAGCAAATCAAGCATAATACATTCGGCACATTTGTGAGACTTGTGAAAGGGATAAAATCCGTAATTAATTACACTTAAACAGGAAGAGTTTGAAGTGAACATTTTAACATTTCTATATTGCTCATCATAGGGATGGTGCCAATGGGGAGGCTAGTGGTAGTACCCAGCACTATTTGACCCAACTATTCGGTGTAGGGTATATTAGGGACGGCACAAGAGGGAGGCTAGTGGTAGTACCTCGTGCCCCTTCCAACTCCACCGGATAGGGAGCAAATAGAGTATAGAGCATAAGAAGGTAAAAATGAAAGACAAAGTAAATGAAAGTATATAAGAAGAATCAAGTCAAAATTTTTAATCACTTGAAAACACACTTTAAGGATGAAATCAGTGCAAGATTATATTTAAATAGGGGGAGTTTATTTGAAATGAATTGATTTTGATCATTGACATGCTTGCTCTTAATATTTTAATGCATGACCTAACACATAATATATTTAGCATGTGGCATGATGTCTTGAATTATGGGTTTTCAATATTTTGTAATGCTCCATGCTTGGACAATTTGATTGAATGTTTGAAATACTACATAAAATGTTTGTTTGGTATTATTGAAAAGAAATTTCAGATTTGTCGTTCAATCATCATTAAAATCTGAAAGTTGAATAAATTTGTAAAAAGGAGAAGAGAAGGATATCTCTATTTAGGCAAATTGAATTGATTTTGTTTTATCCTTCAACTTGCTTAACTTTGATATATAATGTTCTAATTTATACCAAAACTCAACATAAATACAAATATTCTGAATATGCTCTCATATGTTTGAAATATGTGTTTTTCAATCGTAATGATTTAAGATGAGCTACAATGTGGAAGATACATATCTCAAATTACAACTTTGAAAGCCTCCTTGAGAATCTTTATGAAGTTCAGAATCTGATTTTGTATAAAAGCCATAACTCAATATGATTTCTAAATGAAAATTTTAACATAAGAAAAACAGAATTAATTTTGACACCTTAGTTGATTGTCTCGATACGCATCCGAAACATATCTTTTCTTATCGTTAAAATGTACTAATATTGGTCTAAATGATGTGTCTTTCAATGATCTTGATTGCAAACAAATATTTTTAAATATATAATTTTATTTTGATATTAAAAAGATTTATTGTGCTTCATGTATACATTGCTGAAAAACTATGATTAAGAAATTGAGTTCTATAAATATAAATACTTCAATGATCATCTATATGTTTTTCTCTCCTACATTATTAAAGACTTCTATCAAAATAAATAAATATATTATTAAAAGAGTGAATGATCTTAAGTCTAGAAACATTTCAGCTCACTCAAATGATTCTTAAAAGAAAGAAAATGTAAATGCTTTTGAAAGAAATTGAGCTTCAAATGAATCATTTTCTGATTAATATTTCAGTACATTTTCTCAAAGATTAAGAGAAAGCATAACTTGTTTTTGAAAGATTAAAAAGAGTGATTGCTATAAACCTTGAATAATTCTAGATCACTCTACATTCTTGATATCATAAAGTTTCAGTTTTATTCACGTTTATTATTAAAATCTGAAATTCAACAAAAGAAAAGAATGATTAAAGAAGAATGCATCTTGTGAGGGAGAGCTTTAGATATTCAATCTAAATGAAAAAGGTTACATCCATTTGATGAATATCTTGATAAACCTCTTTGTTGCTTGCCTTGAGTTGAGTTCTACAAAGTTCGTCTTATCTCAAACATTAAGCTTTATAGAAATATGCTCTCATGAGTGTAAGCTGTGCTGAAACTTATAGAAAAATATATTTTCAAGATGGACAACTTGAATATTTTATTGAACATTATCTTCAAATTCTAATACTCTCCAATATATATCATCTGAAATTTAAATCTGAAAATCTTTATGATACACCTTGAGGCTTGTTATTTAGTTAATATATCTTATGCATAAATCATGAACCAAATTGCAATTCAAAAAGTTGATCCTAAGAGCCTCTAATTTAATGAAAAAGGGGGAGAATAATGTGTTGAATTTTCTTGAGTATCTCTTAGAAAACCTATTTTTGGAATTTACTAATGAGTTCTTATTGGCTTGTTCTTTAGAACTTCAATTTTGTGCCAATTCATTATTATATGTACCAAAATGTGCTTCTTTTTAAAGAAATAAAGTCTTTAAAAGAGCTTTAAAAGAACCTTCAAAGCTTTGAATTTTATGTATGCTCTAAGATATATCATAAATTGCATGAATTCATGTTTTGATATTTATGCCAGAATATTTTTACATCATAAAAGAACTTTGAAGTCATTAAGAATTAATGATCCAACATGATGGTATGTTTTTCAAGTATATAAGTTTTGATCATATACTCTGAAAATTAATTAAATTGCTCTCATGTTGATAAAATACTTAATATATTGGGCAAAAGATCTTAAATGAACAAGCTTTCATACTTATTATTGAAGAGAGGTTAGATTTCCATTCGTGCTTTCTTTGAATATCAGTCTTGATACTCCTTGAATTAACTTGAAAAAGATTCCACCCACACTTGATTTGAAAACTATCCTTGGAATCACATTCGATGTGCTCTCATCATAATTTGCTCTGAAATCATCTTAATTGGCTCTGATCTATGCTAATTAATCTTATTCTGACATTATTGCCTTGAGTTATATGATTCATATTCTTGCAATAATTTGACATGCATTAACTGAAAATCAGAGTACTATAAAAAAAATATATTTGAGTACCATTATCTTTGTGCTTAATGTTTCATTATCTTACAACCTTTTTGATGTTGTCAAAAGGGGGGAAAAATATCTGAGTATATGCTCATAATGCTTTATGTGTTGATTATGTTAAGATTCAATCTAAAGCATTATCATGAAGTATATTTTAAAGATATATATTTTCTACTTCATGCAACTTAGCTATGCATTACTTCTAGAACACAATATATTTTATATTGCATATACTCCAAGTTTTGTCATCATCAAAAAGGGGGAGACTAATGACCCAAAGATTGATTTAAAGATTGATTTTGATGATCACAAAACCTTGAAGTATAAATACTAATGTTTGTGTTGCAAGAAGAAAGATAATTGATTTTGCAAGGAAAAACACAAGAAGGCCTCAAAAGCTCTCAAGAAGAGTTGGAAGAAAAACACACTTCATTGGCCCAAGTTTCAAGTTTAAAAGTATTCAAGTTGGAGGAGCAAATTCTAAAGAAAAATTCAAAAGAATAGTTCTCGAGTCGACTCCTCGAAAATTCGAGTCGACTCCGAGACAGTTCGAGTCGACTCCGAGGCAGCGCAACCCTAAAGACAGAAGACGGTATTTTCGTCTCTGAGAGGCGAGTCGACTCCAAGACAGTTCGAGTCGACTCCAAGGCAGCGCAACCCCAAAAGACAGAAGACTGTTTTTCGGATACTGAGAGCCGAGTCGACTCTGAGACAGTTCGAGTCGACTCCGAGACGGCACAAGTCAACAGACAGAAGATCGGGAGTTCGGGCTTTGAGTGCCGAGTCGACTCCCAGAATATCCGAGTCGACTCGAGTGAGCAAACTTGAAAAATACATCTCTGGATTCCTTGGAACGAGTCGACTCCAAAAGTGCCAGGTCAGCTCCAGACATTGGGGAGTCGACTCTAGGTTCAGTCGAGTCGACTCCAAGTCAAGACAGCACTTTAATTCAAATTCAGAATAGTTGCCGAGCCGTCTCCAGAAAAACATGAGTCGACTCCTGCAACAGGCGAGTCGACTCCAGATCGCGCGAGTCGACTCCGATCCCAACGGAAATATTGTCAGGAGGTACAGACTGTGTCCAACGGCTCTATTTTTGTCTCTAACGGCTAGATTTTTGTTTTCACGCCATCTAAAGCTATAAAATCAAGAGGAGAGCTAGGGAAGAAGGTATGGAAGTGGGAGAGAACACTTAGGAAAGAGATCTCAAAGATAAATCTCCCAAAAGCACAAAAGGGCCATTAAAAAGCAAAATAGAGAGAAGAAGAGCATCCAAGTGAATCCCAAAGCTTCCTCTCCATCCGTGTGCTGCCACAGTGATCCTCTACTTCGTGCAAAATCAGAAGAGGGTCAAGTAAAGAAGAAGCCAAGTTCCTTCATCTACAAATTTGGTTGAGGGCTTCTTCTCTTTACTTTACTTGTTTATATTTGCTATATTTGCTTATTTGAGAAGCTTGTATTTGATTTAAACTCTTGTTCTAATATCTTGTAACTTGATTCAATCAAAGGATTGAATCAAGGGGTTAAGATTTGTTGGTGAGCCAAAGGGAAAACCAACGTTGTAAGGTTGTGGTTGGTGAGCCTTTGGAAAAACCAACTGGGTTGATTGTGAACTCGGAAAACAATCGTTGTAAGGTTGTGGTTGGTGAGCCTTTGGAAAAACCAACTGGGTTTGATTGTGAACCCGGAAAAACAATCGGTTGGTTTTAGTCGGTGAGCCTGTGAAAACCGACCGAGTTTGTTGTGATCTCGCAAAACAACAAGTTGGGTTGTGAGCTTGTAAAACAACCGGCTGTAACCTGAGGAATTATAGTGAAATTCTCAAGAGGTCTTGGAGAGTGGATGTAGGTGCTGGGATGCACCGAACCACTATACTTTTGTTGTGTCTGTGATGCTCTTTGTAATCTAACTTCCTCACTCACTTACTTACTTAGATAAATTGCTTGCTTAACTCTTCTCCGCGCATCCTTTAGTTGCAAGCATATTCAATTTACTTAATCAAGTCTCATTCAATATAACTGCATTAAGACTCATTGTATTCAATTGCATACTTGGGCAAACTTAGACTAATCTTTTATTGAGTCCGCTGCTTATTAGTTGATTAGATTAGAATCATACTCTTGCTAAGTTTAAATTCCACTATGCTTCTATACAACTTAGCTTAATTAACTCTAAAAGATTAGAAGTAGTTGAAAAGTTTTAAAAGACCCAATTCACCCCCCCCCCCTCTCGGGTTGTCACCTTGGGCAACAGTCTATGCACTGAGTCTACCACACTATTTACCACATCTATCATTAGTATTTCAAGAAGAAAATTGCTTCATTGCCGATGACAACAAAAAAACAACTTGAAATAGTGACAAGCCGAACCGCCAAGGGCAAAGTTGAGAGAGTTTATTCTCTTTTTCAGAACACTTTTTTCTTCACTGCTTAGGTAAAAGCAAAGAGAGTTTATATTTAAGACTAAGGTAAGGACCTAAAAAATAAATGAAGAAGATAGCAAGCGTTTTAATTAAAATCGCTCATGTTGGTCCCGTCTCAGCCATTTGGGTGAAAACCGTGACCGGGATGACCGAGATCTCATCGTTTCTCAGCTGAGAAGGAAGCCTGGGACAAAATTGGAAACCTAGATATTCTTCTTCAGAAATCATTTACTATATCCAAATATTTAACATAATTTTTCTAGAACAATTAAAAAATTATTTTTAGCATCCTATCTAGCGACCAACGTCTATGCACCGAGTCTACCACACTATTTACCGCATCTATCATTAGTATTTCAAGAAGGAAAATGCTTCGTTGCCAACAACAACAAAAAAAAACATCTTGAAATAGTGACAAGCCGAACCGCCACGGGCAAAGTTGAGAGAGTTTATTCTCTTTTTAAGAATATTTTTTTATTCACTGCTTAGGTAAGAGTGGAGAGAGTTTAAATTTAAGATGAAGGTAAGGACCTGAAAAATAAATGAAGAAGATAGCAAGTCTTTTAATTAAACCGCTTATGTTGGTCTCGTCTCGGCCATTTGGGTGAAAATCGTGACCGAGATGACCGAGATCTCATTGTTTATTAGTTGAGAAGCAAGCCCGGGATAAAATTGGGAAGATCTTCGAAGATTTCTTGAGATTTTTGCAGTATCATTGAAACCTAGATATTCTTCTTCGAAAATTTTGTAACTTGATTTTGTAGTTCATTAATAAAAAATAAGGGGACCTTGACCCTCCTACTAATTATCCTATTTTCTAAATTTTCTTTAAATAGACTCAAGTTGAAAGGGTTGAAAATTCTTTCTCCCCAACTAGATCAAGTTGGTATTAGAGTTTCTTCGCTCTATATTTCTAGTGGCCTTAGTTTATGGCCTAGATAGGTGAGCAATACCAGCAGACTGAAGATAGGCCATCAGTGTTGAAGATAAAGGTGAGTATGCATACTACTTAACCTCAATAGATGATGAGATAAAGAGATGTCTCATAGAATTGGAAGAGAAGATTGTCCAACTCATCGAGTTTGTCATGATTGACGAAGTCTTCAATATAAGTATCACCAACTCTTATAGTAGAGTTATCTCCCATGTATGGAGATGAGGATATATCACTTTGGGAGAAGGATGAGCAACTTGCATGCATTCCAGTCTTACTTTTCAAATTTTTAAAATCAAAGCCCAAATTTAGATCCCATACGTAATGGATCTATGGATACAAAAAGAAGCTAAATTACTGGCTAGAGTGGTTAGGGATCTATTTTACTATCTATGAGTATGCTTGTGTCCAAAAGTTATCATTTTTCCAAATTATTTTTTCTACCCATGCCCTTAGCTTGTGGAATTCTTATATGAAAAACAACAACATTTCTATCCGACATAGACTAAATTCAAGAGTTTAATTAAGATGCAATTGTACCAAATTAGCCATGAGGAAGATCATTGGTTCAAGTGGCAATATCTGCAATAAAAGTATGATCAATTTGTCAAAGACTACCCAATCAAGTTCTATAAGTAAACAATCTTACTTGGTATCTTCATCAAAGGTCATGCCATCTTCCTCAAGTATGTCAAAGGCTCCACGAGAGGAATGGTTGTTTTTAATTTCAACATTGAATTCCTTTTCTATTTGAGTCATAATAAAAAGGCATTATAATTTTATTGTTATTTTATATAGCAGCTATTTTATTGATATCTCCAAGTTCACTAAGCTAATGCCCTTTTATTTGTGCAATTATCAGGTTTAGAAAATTGTTCCTTTGCTTCCTGTAACATCACAAAGGCCAATTTTCTCAATGAAAATGTCACCAAGAATGATTTTCTCTAGAAAAATGTCACAAAGGACAATATTCTCCAGAAAAATGACACCACATCCATACTAATGGTTATGATACGAAGATTGATCAGTCACAAGCCTTGAAAGGCCATCCAATATAGATCGGGTAATAGTAGACCTTCAAAAGGGACATCTTTTGCTGGTCAAATAAAAAGTTCAAGAAGGATGTCAACATTCGGTCAAATACTAAGGTATAGGCCAAGAACATAATCAGTAGGCTGAATTACTCTACTAGTAGATTGAAATACATGGCTGGTACGCCAAGTTATTCTCAATTAGCAAACTAAGGTACTTGGACAACTAGATGAAATACATAGTTACTAGGTTGATTACTACTAGAAAGATACTAATCTTAGTCTAAGTACTAGAAAAGTAGACCGAAATACCAAGATTGTAGGCCGATATACCTAGAGTGCAAGAGATACTCTATGGATGCAAGCCGGTACACTAAGTGTGCAGGCCGAGTAATTAGGATGTATACTCAAATGATAGGAGTAATTAGCCGAGGGTAAGACCTTAATGGAGCAGAGTCTTTAGATAGTGGCTAGCCAACTGTTACCATTACCCATAATGTGGAAGATGAGGTTACACTACTTACCATGAGTAAAAATAGTTGTCCATATGGCATACAATAGAAAGGACAAGTGGTTAAAGCACTCAACTACCCATGTCATGGGAGGAGGGTAACACTGGCCATCATGTATGGAAAAAATGGCCCATGTATCATGTCATAGCAAAGACAAATGTCCAAAATGAGTAGTGATTCTTATCTTTCCACTAACCATGATCGGAGAAAAAAG